>NC_081295.1:66088181-66391212 GCF_030435805.1 Mustela lutreola
ACCAGAGACAGAGGTTTAAGAAGTAAAGTCACTGTTGTCACCCGTTTCATTTAATAAACTCCTCCAATGTCTAATAACCTGTGGTGTCAAGTTGTTCTTCACCATCTAAAGTAAATCTCTGCAAGAGTTCATGAGAACACTTGTTTTAGTTCCTTCGGTGTCAAATAAATATTGCACTCAATAAATCTCTCAGTGTGTCTCCAGCCTCTGTAACCATACATCAAAACCCAGTTAATTATAGTCTTGTGGAAGCAGACACTCTGACCCTCTATTTCCTGAATCAATTTGGGGATGATGACTGTGGTTCCAGCTTGCATAAACAATTCAACCATTTTAGATCTCACCTCTTGTCATTCTATAGCCTCTCCTTTACAAGAATCATCCACCTGCATGTATTCAATTTCTTGCTGTAATTGTATGATTGGATATAAATATCAATAGCTAGACCTGGCTCTTTTTTTGAGCTCCAGACCCGCAGTTACTATTAAATTGGGCTCTGCAGACACCAGCACTGGCCAAAAGGAATCTTATCACTCTCTGCCCTACACCTACTCCTCTGCCTATTTTACTCACTAAACTACATACGCAGGCTCCATGTAGTATTTACCCTATAGTCACCTGTCCCTCTCCTCTCTCGGTCCCCACCAAATTACCTCATCCTTCATTGTTTCTAACACCTCGAGACCACTCACAGCTGACTGCTTCCTCTCCAGCCCACAGCAGCTTTCATCTACTTACCTGAACTTCCCATGGCAGAGACAGTGGTGCTTGGCAAGCATTCCATCGACTTTCCCCCATTTTCCCCACCTCCCGTGGTTAGGCTGACTCTTGTAACTAGTTATGACTGCAGGAAGAAATGACACATCCAATTTTCATCCCAAAGCAGAAAAAAGCCAAGGCACAATCTCTTTCCCTGCTTCAGTAACTAAAAAAAAAAGCCCTGTGTCTCAGGTCATGCAGCCGAAACAACGTGGAGCCCGAGTCCCTGAGTGACATCGTAGAACAGAGCCCCTGCTGATTTGTGTAGGGCCTGTTGAGAGACAGGGAATAACCTCTGGGCTGCATTAAGCAACTCAGTTCTGAACATTGTTTGTTATCACACCGTAATCTAACTTAATGCTGACTAACACTGACTGGTCTCTTCATCCTCAGGATGGCTCTGCTTCAGTTTGCTTCATAACCTCAGAAGGGATGTTTCTAAGGGGATTATATTATCATGCCACAAACACTTCACCCCCCCGCCCCCATCCTACACAAAACTTTTCAGTGGCTTCTCATATCAGACTAGCTCTATTCCAAGGTATCTGGCATGGTTTCTGAGGGGGCTCAGCTAGCAACACAGACTGCCTTGCAGCCTCGTCTGCCAACAGCCCTCGACACTCCTGCTGAGTAAACTACCTGCATATCCTCCAGGGAGGTTGTTCACTCACTTCTGGGCCCTGGAGGTGCTGCTGCCTGCATGCAACATCCTCCCCATCCTCACCAGCTTCTACCTAGTGAACTCCTCTCCCTTACTCAGGACTCATCTCAGATGTATTTTCTTTGTGGATGCCATTGGGTGAAGGCAACCCCACTTTGGATGGAAACCCACAGTATTCTGTACTGAGCTCCACAACATATCACACAGAAGCATTGTCCTTTTTTTCTTTCTTTTTCCTTTTATTCCCTATTCCCCCAGTCTTTGGGTCGATTCCATTCTTACCACTAATTCCCAATCGCATAAATTCCTCATAATGAATGCCACAGAAACAACCAACCATAAAAACGCATATAACAGAAAATCAATACCGAAGCTTTAACTAATGTACTATATTTATATTTACCAAATAACCTAACAGGTTGTTTTCCTTTCTTCTCAACTCAATTTATTGAAAATAGGGAATGGAGATACTGCAGCAGAACTCCATATACATTAGATATTTTGTTCATTTCTTTTTAATGATAAGCATAACTATACAGCAAAAGAGGACATGACGAAAGAGGAATTAACTCGATGTCTAATTTTATCTACCTATAATTTGCTACTGATGTGCAGGCAAATCCCAAGCAATTACCACAACCAATATCTAAAATTAATACATTTATAACTATTATAACAATGTTTTTGGCTTGGATATTTGGAATATTTGCTTTTTTAAGATTAAAATGTTTTCGGAGTGCCTGGGTGGCTCAGTCCTTAAGCATCTGCCTTTAGCTCAGGTCATGAACCCAGGGTCTTGGGATCAATCTCTGCATCAAGCCCCGCATCAGGCTCCTTGCTTCACGGAAGCCTGCTTCTCTCTCTCCCACTCCCCTTTCTTCTGTTCCCTCTGTAGCTTTGTCTCTTTCTGTCAAATTAATAAAATCTTAAAAATAAAAAAAAAGACTAAAATGTTTTCTGTTCTCTTAGTCATTATGACCTCTTTTATTAAAGAAATAACTTCTTTTTAAAAGTACATTAATTTCATCAAATTCATTCCACCACAAAAATGTTTAATGCTTCTTTTTTTTTTTAAGATTTTATTTATTTATTTGACAGAGAGAAATCACAAGCACACTGAGAGGCAGGCAGAGAGAGAGAGAGAAGGAAGCAGGCTCCCTGCTGAGCAGAGAGCCCGATGTGGGGCTCAATCCCAGGACCCTGGGATCATGACCTGAGCCGAAGGCAGCAACTTAACCCACTGAGCCACCCAGGCGCCCCTGTTTAATGCTTCTTGATAAATATGTGTAAAAATATGTCTTGGGCAAATATTAAGAAACTGGTTTTTTGCCTTATTCTGATCAACCCATTATAGGGACTATAACCAAGAAATTAATTCTTCTTCTGCTTTAATTTTCTGACCAGGCACTCCTAAGGATTTCTTCTTTAGGGCCGCTGAAAGTCACTTGCTTTCAGTTGCAAAATGGCAAAGTCTTTGAAATTAAAGGTTTTATGGCTTGAAAATTGTCCAAAGACTCAAAGAGCTATGATTTAAATTTTTTTATGTTGTTTGACTCCAAAGCAAATACATACAAATAAAACCTTGAAAAACTTCAGTAAAAAGGAAAGACCAATTTAGAAAAATTAGTTGATTTCTATTAATTGGTCAGTGAATTAGCTGACATAACACTAGCTAAAATTAAATCATTCCATGATATGTGGAAAATTCAAATTTAACAAAATTTCCTCGCTATGGGGATGAGGCATGGCAGGAAGCAGACTCAAATGGTACAACTGTCCTTACATCTTAATTCTGCAGTTTGCTGTTGTCTACCTATTTATTTTGCCGTTTATAGACAAATCGTATTGCATAAAACATTGTAATAGCTTAAATAATACCTGACCTCGTTTCAGCTTGAAATTTATAGGAATTCTTAAGACTTTAACACATAAAGGCTTAAATTCACAAATAATTCAACTAAGGTCATGCCAAAGAAATGCCAGTGAGAGAGCCAGTGAGCCCCGGTGACTCCATCTGCTAACTCACCACGGTATTCCTTGTTCTCTATAGCTCATCCATTTAACCGTAATTTACAAACCTTCTCATTAGCTTGGACCATTTTGGCAAGGATTTGATTTGGCAGCTTAACATATAGCCCTTTTCTGCCCTTGAAAATGTAATATAGTATTCTGCAGCCATAGTATATAACCGACTTTCATGACCCACATGAAACAGGCAAATACAAATGCAAACGAGTTGGAAGGAGATGGAAGGGAAGGGGAGTGGACATTGGGGAGACAGCTTATCCACAGCCCTCCTCTCTCGTTCTGAAGTGAAGGCACATGAAACAGCCTCAGGCAGGGTGGGTGTCAGCTGGCCAGCTACTCTCCTGACTGCAGATGCAGAGGCCAGTCCACAGACTCGCAGCCTCTCTAATCCCATGGCTCATTATGCAGTCCTCTTTCTTGGCCTTCCTTATGCTGTTTTCCTCATTTCATCAGAGAGGAAACCAATGCTAAAAATGTTTTCTGCATATAACATTACCTTTATTTCATTCTGATTTACCCTGATCTCTCTCTCTCTCTCTCTCTCTCTCTCTCTTTCTCTAAGGAAAATGGAATGTAGTTTTGGTTCTCTGCTTTGTTTCCATGAAGCTCTCTGTGCTCTGTCAGATCACCTAATCCCAGGAAGGTTCATGATCGGCGTATGCTACCACTTAATGTTATTTTGTACCTTGTCACCTTCGCTTCCTCTTTGAATCATGTTTTGCTGGTTCTACTTCACATTATAAAACAGATGGGTCCCCAGAGTGAATGACATCATGCATTTTTAATGAATGTGACATGGAAACTAAATGCTTTTAAACCTTTCTGAAACAGTAGTAAGATGGATCCATTACCACACTGATTCCGTTACTAGTAGAGCATTTAATTTAAAAATTTGTAGCAACATGTCAGCAAGTGGCAGGCTTCCAATTGGTTCTTATGGAAACCACTTTCAGGAGAAAAAAAAAGTGAGTGGACAGCAATGCAAGATGTTCTTGCCAACCTGATCGTTCTCTTGTTGTTTATGATATACAGTGGGTCCTGGAGGACTGAAAATTCCCCTTTTCCTTTTCCACAGCTTCAACATGTGGCTCAGAATCAGTGTAGTGGGTGACCAATAAATGTTGACTGAAAGAATAAAAGAGTTAAAGGATGGGATATATAAACTTGAATACTTGCTTATTGATGGTAGAAATGATGAAAGATTCTCTTCTTTCATCTTCTCAAGGTAAACACCTTAATACGATAAAAAAAAAAAAAAAAATTTTTTTTTCTTCCAGAAAATCAGAATATGTAGTTGAACAGTTTCCATCTCTGATCTTTCTGGATACAGTGTCCTTTGGCTACCTCTCTGACCTAATTCCCTACTGCACCCACCCCTACCCAAAATTAGTTCCAGGCCCCTAGCCTCTTCACTGTTCCCTGCAAACATGCCAAGAACACTGACACTCCAAAAACCTTTGTTCTTTCTGTTCTCTTGTCTGGGATGCCCCTCCTTCCAGTATCCCTCTGGCATGCTTCCTGGTTTCATTCAGGTCCCTGCTCAAGTGTAACCTCAGAGATGTTGCCCCTAATCACGCTAATTAAAAAGCACACTTTTCCCATCACTTTCTCTCCAGTATCTGTTGCCATGTGACATCATGGATATTTTATTTATTTTCTGTCTACCCTCCTAGAATATTAACTCCTTGAGAGCAAAGACTTATCTATTTTGCTCACTGTATATCCTCAACATCCAAAACAGTGCCTGCCAATAAATATTGGGTGAAGGAATAAATAAATACAGAACTTGTTCAGGTAGGAAATGTTTAATAAAGAGATAGCACCTATGGTGGAAAGATAACTAGTTTGGGATGAGAGGGATTACCATTTACAAGACTGTGGGCAAATTGTTTAGACTTACTGGGTCTCAGCTTTCCTCTCAATAAAAAAGGTATAAAAGTTCCTGCACTAAGAGAACACAAGGGAACAGGAGTTTCAGGAAGGATCAAGACGCACATGACCATGTTTTCCAGAGTATGAAGCCATGCCTAGCCAAGGGTGAAGAATATTAGCTTAGTAGTAGAGAGAGATATCTAAAAATCTGGATCTTATCTATCATTTGGCATCTTATTTCTCAGTTTTCTTCAAAGCAATTAATTATGATAGCAAATTAATTCAATTTAATAATTTTAAAACTGCAAAGAGGGGTGCCTGAGTGGCTCAGTGGGTTAAACGGCCAACCCAATTTCTGCTCAGGTCATGATCTCAGGGTCCTGGGATCGCCTTGCATTGAGCTGCAATCTCAATGTGAAGTCCGCTTGAGATTCTCCCTCTCCTTTTACCCTTCTTCCTACTCGTGCATTCTCTCTCTCTCTCTCTCTCTCTCTCTGTCTCAAATAAATAAATAAAATATTTTTTTTTAAAAAATACTGCAAAGACACCAAGAAAACCTCAAAAAGTCCTTGCTTTCATTTAGCAACAAGAAGTTCAGGACACACTTTATCCTTGCTGTCTCCCCTGAATCCCTTTAGCACCTCCTCCATCCTGCTCCATAGGGTTCTAGGCAAACTTTGAATCAATGACTTCCCTTTTCCACTGAAGGATGGGCATGTGACGTGGGCTGGCGTGTCAGCAGCCTTTAATCTGGGACTGCTGTTAGCACTGGCAACAAAGCAAGTCTCTCTCCCTCTCTCTCCTTCTGGAAAGATTATGCGTGCTGGTTGTGCTATTTTTCACTGCATGGAAAGACCAGTTTAAGAAGGAATGATGCCAACACGGGAAAAGTAGAGTTGAGAGATGAAGAGAGACGAAGTTCTGATGACATCTAAATGTGCCTGACATCAGCTCTACCTTTTATAGCTTTCCGGTTCTGCAAACCAATAAATTATCTTTTTTTAAAACTAATTTGAGGGGCGCCTGTGTGGCTTAGTGGGTTAAAGCCTCTGCCTTTGGCTCGGGTCATGATCCCGGGGTCCTGGGATCAAGCCCCACATCAGGCTCTCTGCTCGGCAGGAAGCCTGCTTCCTCTTCTCTCTCTGTCTGTCTCTCCACCTACTTGTGATCTCTGTCTGTCAAACAAATTAAAAAAAAAAATCTTAAAAAAAAAAAAGCTAACTTGAGTTGTGAGAGGCTTAAGAAATACAGGAGGATATGAAGAAAACAGTGTGATTGAGTTCTGTTTTGCAGAAAACAAGTAGACAAGACTTGATCCAAAACGCAAAATCAATAGGGTGAAAAAATGTTCAAGAAATTCCTGCATTAAGAAATTAAGAAGAAGAAAAGTCATTTATCACCCAACTACCCCAAGTACTTATTTTCCTTATGTTCCTGCTTCTGGCTCCAGGCCAGGTAAGCCCAGTACTTGTTCAGAGCTGAAGAAATTCTAAATTTCGCTGGTGGGTGAGGAGCAGTGCAGGGACAGAAGTTGCAACACCTTTGCTAGTCAGCAAGAAGAGAATCATTTCCTATTATCCAGGTTTGGGCTCTGGATATATGTTCATATACCATCATTAACACTCCAAACAGATTGATTCTGAAATACTATCAGTGCAAGTCAATTGAGTTCAGTAAGTGATCAGGTTGCTCATATGCAAATTTTGAAATATATTACATTTCCAAATTGGAAATGTGCATGCAGGTTACTGAGATCATCAATAACTTTTAAGAGTAGAAAGGGTTCCTCAGATCAAAAAGTTTGAGAACTGCTATAATAGAGGAACCAGTCGAAACCACAGGTTCTACCTCTTTATTATGTGTACATGTGTATGTATGAAAATGAATCCTTCATTCATAGTTACAAAAGAGGAATAGTTTTTAAAGTGTAGCACAGAGTGCGCACCTGGGTGGCTTGGTTGGTTGAGCAACTGCTTTCAGCTCAGGTCATGATCACAGAATCCCAGAACGAGTCTTGCATCAGGCTCCCTGCTCCACCAGGAGTCTGTTTCTCCCTCTGACTTTCTCCCGTCTCATGTTCTCTCTCACTGTCTCTCTCAAATAAATAAATAAAATCTTTTAAATAAATAAATAAACAAAGTGTAGCACAGAGAAACCTATATGCCCTGGAGACCCCTTCATAGAGTCGTTGAAGTCAAATATACTCTCATAATCATTCAGAGATATTACTGACCTTTTTCACTTTCATTCTTTTACATGTATATATACAGTGGAGTTTTCCAGAGCTATAATGGCATGTGCTATCACAACAGATGAATGGAGAAATAGATGAGAATCTAGTTTTCTCCTATTAAACCAGACATTTACAAAATAATGTTAAGCAATGAAACTCTCTGGAGATAATTTTTATTATCCATTTAACATATGTCATTCATATTAACTTTTAAATGAGTAATAAACATATTTTTAAATTTATTTTATTTAAGATGACAAATATTGATGAATATGACCCACACACATAAAAGAACTTTGAGATCCTCAATAACTTTAAAGATTGTAAAGGGTTTCTCAGATCAAAAAGTTTGAGAACTGCAATAATAGAGGAACTAGTTGAAAATATACTTGGGTGAAATTTCTAATAACTGCATATTGCACAAGTTTGCTATCAAATCCAAACTCTACATATTTTTTTCAATGAAAGTTATTTGTGGGAATCTTCAGGAAAAAAATTATTTTATTTTTTATTTTTAGAGAGGTGGGGAGAGAGAGCGCATGCAAGCAGGATGGAGGGGCAGAGGGAAAGGGAATGAGAGAATCCCAAGCAGGCACCACACCTCGTGCAGAGCCCAGTGAGGGGCTCAGTGTCACTACTCTGAGATGATTATCTGAGCCATAATCAAGAATCAGACTCTTAACCAACAGAGCTACCGAGGTTCCCCAAGAAAAAAAAAAATTCTTATAATTTATTTATTAAAATGGGTATTTAGGAGCACCTGGGTGGCTCAGTCAGTTGCACTTTCCAAATAAATAAATAAAATCTTTTTTAAAAAAATTAAATAGAGTGAGTATTTAATATGTCTACCTTGATTTTAAAATCTGTAAAAAAAAAAAAAACCCACCAATTTGCTATAGAATGTTATTACCTTTAGCACACCTGTACTCATCAAAAAAAGATAGTACTGCTATACATGAAGAGGTTAGATCACCTTAGTAGCAGCTTTTAAAGCAGGTGTTGGCAATTTTTTTGTAAAAAAAGCCATGATATAAGCATTTTCATCATTATAGCGTTTGTGGTTTCTATCTCAAATGCTCAGCTCTGCTACTGTAGTGCGAAAGCGGCCAAGCAAACATTTACTAATGAAGACTGAAGTTTGAATTTCACATAATGTTCACATGTCATGAAATATTATTCTTCTTTGGTTTTTTGTTTTGTTTTGTTTTGTTTTTTAAGAGAGGGACACAGTGGAGGGGCAAACAGAAGAACTGAGAATCTTTTTTAAATTTAATTTTTTTTTCAGTATTCTAAAATTCATTGTTTATGCACCACACCCAGTGCTCCATGCAATATGTGCCCTCCTTAATACCCACCACCAGGCTCACCCCACCTCCACCCCCCAAACCCTCAGTTTGTTTCTCGGAATCCATAGTCTCAACTGAGAGAGAATCTGAAGTAGACTCTATGCTCTGCTCAGAGCCCAAGACAGGGCTCCATCTCACAACCCTGAGATCATGACCTGAGTCGAAATCAAGAGTCATACACTTAACCAACTGAGCCACCCAGGTGCCTCTCTTCTTTGGTTTTTAACCATTTAAATTGCTCATAAGCAGAAAAACAGGTGATGGCATGAATTTGGTCTGTCAGGGTGTAGTTGGCCAACCTCTGGTCCAAAATACATTCTACAAAACTTGACTCCTTGAGATCCTCTGTGACAAAGAGTTCCACAACTAAATAAGTTTGGGAACTGTTGCAGTAAAGATTTAACCTGTATACTCTAAAGCTTCTGAAATATCCTCCAAGAATGTTTTTCTTTCACTCTGTTTATCAAACCCAATGGATCACAGAAACTTTTTTTTTTTCAAATAATACTTGTTTATTGTTCTCACACTACTATTCCATGGCATTTACTCTGAGAATTATTGCTCCAAGGGATCCCAAACTCAAATGTCTGCAGGATATTGTGTGGTACCTATGTAAGATAGGAGTTCTGTGTAAGAAAATAAGTATTAATCTGCTCAAACTGCCCAGTAACACTGCCTTTTTATCACATACAGGACAAAGAAAATGACCGAAATGTATCTTGGTTCTGTATCCAGCCCTTAGACACCTATTTGCAACCAAAGCTATATAGATTTATATGCAGTAGAAAGAACATTAATGTTTCAAGATCTATTATACAAGAAACGGACAGGCTGCTTCTCTTGACAAGAGTGATATCATTTTCAGATACATCCTCAGGGAATAATCAGAGAAGGTCACAGTAAAGATATAATCATAGAGGAAACAGCATTTGTGCTTTTGCCATTACATAGCTGATTCTGTCTGATTTTCAGGATGTTTCTCAATTTTTAATGTACAAATAACTTGAGATCTTGTTAAAATGCAGATTCTGGGTGGGACACAAAAGTCTGCATTTCTAAAAAACTCTTGTGTAACACTGATAATCCATGGGTTCGGGATTCAGGGAGGGATTTCTTGCACTGCACAAATTCAGTAATATCCAGTGACCTACTAAATAGAAGAATGTGTATGTTCCAAGGTCCCCAGGCAATTTATATGCACATTCAAATCTGAGCCAATTTTCATGAATACATATTCTTGGTGCCTTGAAAGTTCAGTCCAGCTGTACTAAATAATCTTTATCAATAATAAAATATAGTGTGAATCTCTTTGACTAAGTAAAGGAAGGAGAAGAGAAGACTATTCTTCCTTCCCAAGACTCTGTTAAGGGAACATTACTTCATCTTGAAAAGTCCAGAAATGACTATGAAGTAACGTTTGCCTCACACCTACTAACGCATCCACATTCATACGCAGGAGACGACCCGGAATGCAGGACAGGAGCTCAGAAGTCACTTATCAAAACTTCTGATATCAGGGATTAGAAAAAAGAACTACATAGTAGAGCTACAAAATATCATTTCAAGAATGCTAACTTCTGGTAGAAATATTCCCATTAATGAAAACTGGCAGGATCACAAGGAGTGAATAACCAGTAAAGTCACACCCTACACCTGCAGCACATCCTTTGGGGAGCTGGTATGAGGTGGGGATCAAAAGTTTGGTGTTCTGTCCCAAATAAAGGTCACAGAATAGGGATACATACCCGGAAAGGCTTACAGATGTTATACAAGGCATGTACCTAAAAGAGAAACCATATGAGGCTATTGATAAATACTTGTTGAATGAGTTCAACAGTATCAGACTTGTGCTCTGAATAAAAGAGTTGTAATTTGTGTGCTTCTTGTCCTAAATTTGGGGGTAACGAATGTAACATCCCTTGGACTCAGAAATGCTGTATTTTTGGCATTCTGACTTGGTGGGTAATAAAGCAGGGTCTGTAAATCAAGTATTAAAAATCAGTAAAAGATGTTGGGACACCATGCTAAGAGGCTGGGGAGGGAAAGGGCATGTTCTTGCTGATAAGAATACTGAAAGTTCAAGAATGGAACCGAGAAGATTGGGCTCTTGAGAATTATGAACAGTAAACAAAGGCACCCTCTCAAATGAAAGCATAGCACAATTACATTTAGCTCAGTGTAGCCAGGCAGAGTGGTGCCTTCAGAGGCCACTTGAGCCCTAGAGAGTTTTCTCTGGGCACTGCATGAAGGAAAGGATTTGGTACACACCTTTTGTTCACAGACCTAGCTTCCTCAATCACCCAACTTTTTTATTACCTTCCCCCTCGTTTATTTTTTTCATCCCTTGGCTTTAGACCTGGCTTCCCTCCCAGCCCATCACAATTATGTTTTTATCCTTAGTCTTGGAGCACATTCTATCTGTTCTGGCTATGACCCCAGCCACTCACCATAATAGTTTTACTTCCTCATTTTTCCAGTGAACTCATGAACTTCTTTGGGTAATGCCTCTCTTTATTTCACCAGCCCTAGAATCATTTGGTCCTTAGTATCTGGTCCACCTTTATAAGCAGGGTCACCACATTCCAGGTCTGAACAGAACAGAACATATTTAATAGTCTGAGCATTGTCCCTGGTTGACCTCAGGGCTCATTCTGCATCCTTTCATGTGTATTTTCGCTGTTTCTCTTGAGTCCAAATCGAAATCATTTCTTACATGGGAGAAAATCCTCTTATACATTTTTAGTTCTCACAGAAAGCCCTATGTTCACCACATTTTGATGATTAAGTCTTAGGAAACAAGAAATGTAAACTGAATGCCTTATGTTCAGATTGATAATAGTTGCATGGACTTCAGCTGATATATTCTCTAAAACAGTAGAGACCCCTCATTCATTATGTAATAACACACATCCACCAGTAGCCAACACATTTTGTACCTTTTTTACCTGGGTTAAAATCAGACAGACAGCTAGCTAACTTCAGCCTATTGATTTTACAGCTGAAATGACTTGCTTTATGCCTATATCCATGAATAGAACAAAGCCAGTGTAAAACTCTTTGTAATTTAGTTGAAGGAAAACTATTGAATCTTGTTCATAAAATTAAATACCTGCCATTTTTAAAATAGATAACTTTTCTAGATATAGCTAGTCATTTTTATACATATTAATTTTTTTATTTTCAGGGTCAAAGGATTATAATTTTACCATTAAAATTCAACATTTTACCACTAAAATTCAAAATCCTATTGCAAGAAGGTTTATTCCTATTAGTGAGACAATCTCATATAACTTCAGCTTATTTTTAAGCTAAAGTCAATATTAAACTTATTTTGTATAAGAACAGAGCTTTATACAGCTCCATTTACTCTGAATGTGTGAATGAATGAAGACAAGTTGATAAGGCATATTGCTCACCTTTCTTCTTCCTAGAGAAATCAAAAGATACTGCAGAAAACAAGATAAGAAAAATCTCTATCTTTTAAGCATTTACTATATACAAACACATGCATTATCTTAGTGAAAGCACAACACAGCAGTTCTATGGAAGGTTTTAACCATTATATATATAAACAAAATGAGAGTCAGAAAGTTTAGCTGTTTTATCCAAAATCACACAACTGGTAAATGATGAACACGTCAGGCTCATGTCTGACTCCAAACTATAATATTTAATAATAGTAACAAGAAAAACAAGTATTACTGAGAATCACCTGCTAGCTACTTCACACATCCCCACATTACCTCAAACCTCACAACAGCAGCAGGAAGTAGATTCATTTTAAGTCCCAACTTTGCAAATGAGGGGCTTGGGTATAGAGAAGTTCAATAGCTTGTGTGAGTCTGCATTGTTGATTAGAGGTCACATAAAGATCTGAATCAGACTGGTGGGAATCTAGTGACACTTGCTTAATCATAATACTTGGTTAGAGACATGTATTTTAAGGATGATCTTAAATTATCCACCCACCCCAATATACTCGTACTGTTATAATTCATATGTATGAATTAAAATGTGCATTTTATACAGTCAATATATTTTTGAAAAATTAAAATATGTATGCATTAAAAATAAAAGATACTAAAACTGTCTTTAACATTTAACCAAATATTTACCATTTTTGGTGCTCTTCATTGCATTCTGCTGATGTAGGGTTCTACCTGGTATCATTTTTCTTCAGCCTCAAAACACTCTCTCAGCATTTTAGGTAGCACAAATTTATGAAAAACTAATACCTTCAGCTTTTATCAATTGGAAAATGTTTCTAGTTTTGTTTTATTTTGGGCCTTCAACTTTTGGGATATTTTTGTTGGACATTGAATTCTAGATTGATATTTTTTCTACATTGATTTGATTTTAAAGATATTATTTCAACATTTTCTGGCCTGGAAATTTGGCCATCTTTCATTGCTCTCCTTTATAATGTGTCTTTTCCTTCCAGTTATTTTTAAATTTTTTTTAAATTTTTAATCTTCTGCTGTATAAATGCAATGTACCTAGAAAGGTATGATGTTCCTTTACATTTGTCCTGTTTGGGGTCTGCATGGGAAATAGGCAGAATTCTTCCAGGGAATGCGCTGCCAAACCCAAACATCTTTTTTTTTTTTTCCTCTTCTTTTAGTATTTTATTTATTTTTTATTTTTTATTTTTATTTTTTTAATTTTTTATTTCTTTTCAGCGTAACAGTATTCATTGTTTTTGCACCACACCCAGTGCTCCATGCAATCCGTGCCCTCTCCAATACCCACCACCTGGTTCCCCCAACCTCCCCCCCCCACCCCTTCAAAACAAACCCAAACATCTTACATAGAAGGTAGAAGAGTTTCTGATCCAGGCACTACAAATCCATGTTTATATTACTGGAGGGTAAAAGACTTATTTGGCTCCAAAGGTCTGTGAGAGCCCCAGGCCATCAATGTCTCAAATCATGGTGAGTAGTAACTTTTGGAAAGCAAGTCACCATTTTGGAAAAGATAAAACTAACCTTTAAAAATGTGCTGATCTCATATTACCATCAGAAGAATGTGAGGTCAGACAGGTAATTTAAATAAATAATTTGCATATCTGACATTCTTTGGGGGATTTTGTTTGTTTTGGTTGTCACATGTTTATCCCTTAGAACCTGTGAGAACAAAGTATTACACCTCCCATGACCAGAATAGGTTGTTCTGGTCAAAATATCCCAACAACTGGTACAGTCATGTCCAGGCAATGAGCAGGGAGTTAGCCATCAGCCTTGGACATTAGTAGTGGTGTCTCAGCCTGGATCTGTAGGGTATGGAAAAAAAGAGGAGATTAAGTAGGGATAGAAAAGACCTTTAAATGCATGCTATTTTCAACCTTTGATTTTAGATTCCTCTATGATAAATATCTACCCTACTTTTCAAAAACAGTGGGAGAATAAAATCTTATAGTCCACATCAGGACATTAATTTTTAATCTTCATACATTAAATAATTATTGATCACACCTTGACAACTTTTCTTTTGAGATTACTAGCCAGCCAATCTAAAGGATTTCAAGCTGGAATAACAATATTCTTTAATTTTGCCAGAACTACTAATTAATTTTTTTAAAAATTCTTGACACAGATCCAGTCTGGAAGGACTAAAGCCAAAGTGAACATCCTGTAAACTCTGGGTGAACAGTTCATTTACATCTGGATGCTCTGATTGAATCTAAATAGTGTGTTCTAGTCTCCCAGGAGAAAGATCTAAGTTCATGTCTATGCTGGTTTGTATCCAAACTGAAAAGAGAATAAATATTAATTTTGGCATACACATGTATTAAAACTATATATTGAAGGTATTTTTCTTCATAGGAAATTCTAATTTCAAAATGCCATCTTCTAAATAACAGTAAGAAAAATAAAACTATAAAATGATCTTTGTATTTTTCTTGTACATTTTAAAACTGTGTCTTGTAATAAGTAATGGGCACCAAAATACTCAACAGCTGCAAAGCTAATCTCAAATCAATATTTATGTTTGCTCTTACAAATAAATGGGATGACTTTTCATGCTAATAAATTCAAGCCACAGTTAATTATTTTTATAACTTGAGATTGTGTGTTGTTACTTTGCTGTGTATTGAAGCTGTATTTTATCACATAAAACTTGCAACACATGAGAGATAGTGGAATAGACATTTTTTTTTAGTTTCAAATCTTAAAAGAAATTTGTTTACTGTAAAAAGTCAAATTAATTTTAAAAAACTAAAAAACAAAGTCGGTTTCTTTTATGTAATGGTTATGGTTGTCCTATTCCTGAAGTTGAGAGCTATAACATGCAAGAAGCGAAGTAGTGAATTTAAGCATTCATTCATTTAACTTATTGATCCTACCAATTGTTTTTGTATGTATTAATGCTGGAGATAAGGGAGTAAACACAACAAATACATCCTCTGCCTTCCAGGAGCATTCAGAGTCTCTTTGGGGATCGATAATAACCAAAAAATTGTGCAATTAATTGTGTAATTAGAATTGTGGTAAGTAGGGGCACCTGGGTTGCTCAGTTGGTTGAGTGCGTGACTCTTGATTTTGACTCAGGTCATGATCTCAGGGTTGTGAGATCAAGCCTTCAGTCAGTCTTTGCACTCAGGGAGGAATCTGCTCAAGATTCTCTTTCCTTCTCCCTCTGTGCCTCCCCACCCTGCTCTCTCTCTCTCTCTCTCAAATAAATAAATATATCTTAAAAAAAATAATTGTGGTAATTGAAATTAGGCAGAAGCTTCATATTACTAAGAAGCTTCCAGCTTCTCTGGGCTAAGGTCATTACAACTCAGATATAAAGAATGGGTAGGAATGGGAGGTATATGGGCAAATGCAAGTTGGCATAAGCCACAGTGTAAAGATTAGAAGGAGGTTCAGAAAAGGGGATTCACGGGTCTGCATGAATGCAATGCAGTGAGGAAAAAGGAGATGTCAGGGGTGAGGCTTGTGATGTTATCAGGTGAGATCACACACATCATTGTATGCCTTATAGGGATTCTGATTTTTATTTTAGGAGCCCTACACAAGTAACTATTAAAGAACCTCAAGGAGGAAGAGGCATGATAAGATTTTGTATTTTAAAAATCATCCAACTGGGGCTCAGTCAGTTAAGCTTCTGCTTTTGGCTTAGATCATGATCTCAGGATCCTGAGATACAGTCAGCCATCAGGTTCCCTGCTCAGCGGGGAGTCTGCTTCTCCAACTTTCCCTGTCCCTCTGACCCTCCTATCCATTTGTGTGCGCTCTCTCTCTGTCTCAAATAAATAAATAAAATCTTTTTAAAAAATCATCCAATTTCCAAAGTAATAGAGAATATATTGGACTTGTTAATAGTAGGTAAGGGATATCACTTAAGAGTCTCTTCTAATACCGGTTGAGTCCTGATTTAGGACCGAGGATGTGATCTATTCTGGAGAATGTTCCATGTGCACTAGAGAAGAATGTGTATTCTGTTGCTTTGGGATGAAATATTCTGAATATATCTGTGATGTCCATCTGGTCCAGTGTGTCGTTTAAGGCCTTTATTTCCTTGCTGATCTTTTGCTTGGATGACCTGTCCATTTCAGTGAGGGGAGTGTTAAAGTCCCCTACTATTATTGTATTATTGTTGATGTGTTTCTTTGATTTTGTTATTAATTGGTTTATATAGTTGGCTGCTCCCACATTGGGGGCATAGATATTTAAAATTGTTAAATCTTCTTGTTGGACAGACCCTTTGAGTATGATATAGTGTCCTTCCTCATCTCTTATTATAGTCTTTGGCTTAAAATCTAATTGATCTGATATAAGGATTGCCACTCCTGCTTTCTTCTGATGTCCATTAGCATGGTAAATTCTTTTCCACCCCCTCACTTTAAATCTGGAGGTGTCTTCGGGCTTAAAATGTGTTTCTTGGAGGCAACATATAGATGGGTTTTGTTTTTTTATCCATTCTGATACCCTGTGTCTTTTGACAGGGGCATTTAGCCCATTCACATTCAGGGTAACTATTGAGAGATATGAATTTAGTGCCATTGTATTGCCTGTAAGGTGACTGTTACTGTATATGGTCTCTGTTCCTTTCTGATCTACCACTTGTAGGCTCTCTCTTTGCTTAGAGGACCCCTTTCAATATTTCCTGTAGAGCTGGTTTGGTATTTGCAAATTCTTTCAGTTGTTGTTTGTCCTGGAAGCTTTTAATCTCTCCTTCTATTTTCAATGATAGCCTAGCTGGATATAGTATTCTTGGCTGCATGTTTTTCTCGTTTAGTGCTCTGAAAATATCATGCCAGCTCTTTCTGGCCTGCCAGGTCTCTGTGGATAAGTCAGCTGCCAATCTAATATTTTTACCATTGTATGTTACAGACTTCTTTTCCCGGGCTGCTTTCAGGATTTTCTCTTTGTCATTGAGACTTGTAAATTTTACTATTAGGTGACGGGGTGTGGGCCTATTCTTATTGATTTTGAGGGGCGTTCTCTGAACCTCCTGAATTTTGATGCTCGTTCCCTTTGCCATATTGGGGAAATTCTCCCCAATAATTCTCTCCAGTATACCTTCTGCTCCCCTCTCACTTTCTTCTTCTTCTGGAATCCCAATTATTCTAATGTTGTTTCGTCTTATGGTGTCACTTATCTCTCGAATTCTCCCCTCGTGGTCCAGTAGCTGTTTGTCCCTCTTTTGCTCAGCTTCTTTATTCTCTGTCATTTGGTCTTCTATATCACTAATTCTTTCTTCTGCCTCATTTATCCTAGCAGTTAGAGCCTCCATTTTTGATTGCACCTCATTAATAGCTTTTTTGATTTCACCTTGGTTAGATTTTAGTTCTTTTATTTCTCCAGAAAGGGCTTTTATATCTCTCGAGAGGGTTTCTCTAATATCTTCCATGCCTTTTTCGAGCCCGGCTAGAACTTGAGAATTGTCATTCTGAACTCTAGATCTGACATATTACTGATGTCTGTATTGATTAGGTCCCTAGCCTTCGGTACTGCCTCTTGTTCTTTTTTTTGTGTTGAATTTTTACGTCTTGTCATTTTGTCCAGATAAGAGTAAATGAAGGGGCAAGTAAAATACTAAAAGGGTGGCAACAACCCCAGGAAAATATGCTTTAACCAAATTAGAAGAGATCCAAAATCGTGAGTGGGGAGAAAAGGGATAAAAAGAGGTTGAAAAAGGAAGAAAGAAAAAAAAAAAAAAGAAAAAGAAAAGAAAAAAAAAAAAGAAAAGAATTTTTAAAAAAAGAATACACCTAAGAAAAATGTAAAGAAGAAAAAATATATATATTAGATAAACTAGTATAAAATCGTTAAAAAAGAAAAAGGTAACAGTTAAAAAAAAAATTTTACCTGAAGGCGAGAAAAAAAAAAAAATGAAAAAGAAAAAATTAAATTAACTGCAAGACTAAAAAAAAATCACAGGAAAAAAGCCATGAGTTCCGTGCTTGGCTTTCTCCTCCTCTGGAATTCTGCTGCTCTCCTTGGTATTGAAACCGCACTCCTTGGTAGATGAACTTGGTCTTGGCTGGATTTCCTGTTGATCTTCTGGGGGAGGGGCCTGTTGTAGTGATTCTCAAGTGTCTTTGCCCCAGGCGGAATTACACCGCCCTTACCCGGGGCCGGGGTGAGTAATCCGCTTGGGTTTGCTTTCAGGAGCTTTTGTTCCCTGAGCGCTTTCCGTAGAGTTCCAGAGGACGGGAATACAAATGGCGGCCTCCTGGTCTCCAGCCCGGAGGAGCCGAGAGCCCAGGGCCGCACTCCTCAGTGCGCGCTCAGAGAACCGCGCCCAGTTACTCCCGTCTGCCTGACCTCCGGCCGCGCTCCGAGCTCACCGAGCCTGCAACCGGTTCAAGGTCACCCTGAGCTGCGAGCTTACTACCAGAATCTATAAAGAACTTAGCAAACTCAACACCCAAAGAACAAATAATCCAATCAAGAAATGGGCAGAGGACATGAACAGACATTTCTGCAAAGAAGACATCCAGATGGCGAACAGACACATGAAAAAGTGCTCCATATCACTCGGCATCAAGGAAATACAAATCAAAACCACAATGAGATATCACCTCACACCAGTCAGAATGGCTAAAATCAACAAGTCAGGAAATGACAGATGCTGGCGAGGATGCGGAGAAAGGGGAACCCTCCTACACTGTTGGTGGGAATGCAAGCTGGTGCAGCCACTCTGGAAAACAGCATGGAGGTTCCTCAAAATGTTGAAAATAGAACTGCCCTATGACCCAGCAATTGCACTATTGGGTATTTACCCTAAAGATACAAATGTAGTGATCCAAAGGGGTACATGCACCCGAATGTTTATAGCAGCAATGTCCACAATAGCCAAACTATGGAAAGAACCTAGATGTCCATCAACAGATGAATGGATCAAGAAGATGTGGTATATATACACAATGGAATACTATGCAGCCATCAAAAGAAATGAAATCTTGCCATTTGCAACAACATGGATGGAACTAGAGCGTATCATGCTTAGCGAAATAAGTCAAGCAGAGAAAGACAACTATCATATGATCTCCCTGATATGAGGAAGTGGTGATACAACATGGAGGCTTAAGTGGGTAGAAGAAGAATAAATGAAACAAGATGGGATTGGGAGGGAGACAAACCATAAGTGACTCTTAATCTCACAAAACAAACTGAGGGTTGCTGGGGGGAGGGGGTTTGGGAGAAGGGGGTGGGATTATGGACATTGGGGAGGGTATGTGATTTGGTGAGTGCTGTGAAGTGTGTAAACCTGGTGATTCACAGACCTGTACCCCTGGGGATAAAAATATATGTTTATAAAAATAAAAAATTAAAAAAAAAAAAAAAAAAGAGTCTCTTCTAGAAATTTAGCCCAAATAAGGGAAGTAGTTTGACTATGCATGATGAGGTTAGAGAATAAAAGCAACTTCTAATTTAGTGATATTTAGGAAGTAGAATCAACAGGAATTGGAGGTTTAAATATGGGGTTAAGGAGAGTGAGTAAAGAACAATGTCCAGGTTGCTGATGTGTGCAATTAGTGGATATTGATCTATTTATTGAAATAGGCAATCCTGGAAGTGGCTCACAATCTTATTTTTTGAATTGAGAGATGGGGGAAAGAGAAAGGATGCGTCAGGAATCTGAGTTTTGGCATATTGAGTTTGATATACTTATGAAATGTTCAAGTGGAAACAGTGAGTAAGCAGCTTTATATGCCCAGAACTAAAAGGAGGCATGTATTTGAAAGAAGATAAGTGAAGTGATGAGAGTAGGTGAGAGTGTCTCAGCAGGCTTTCTCAATAGAAATCCTACAGAATCCTAGGGTCTGTGAAATATTACCAGGGCTCTTAGGTCAAAGAATGATTGAAAGAATATTAAACATTCATGTGCTGCATGATGTGATGGGCTGTGACTGAACATTCCCATTAGCAATTTTGTTACAGAATTTTCTCCCCACACAGCAGTGAGCAGTGGGACAGTGTTCATAAGAATGAGTCCATTCTCATTGAAGCCGGGTGGGGGAAGGCCTTTGATGTCTGAAAAGTGCTGTTGTTGTACAAAGTAGGGGAAGGTAGATGAACAATGTCTACCTCTTCCTCTTAAATTGCCCTCCCTACCTCCCTTTATGCACAGCCAACTGACTTGAAGCAAATGAGCTTTACCAAAGCAATAGAAAATCAAAGGGAAATTTTCATTCTAAAGACATTTTATACACACCAACTACAAAATGCACTCAGCCACCTGCTCTTATGCTGCAAAATGTGGATGACATAGGGAAAAGTAAATTGTGTTGTGAGGTATTAGTATTTCTCAAGATTTTCTCACTTTGTTACCGTGCCTTTCTGTTTTATACTTTATTTGCATTTGTGTTTCCCAAATATTTCTGGTGGGCAAGTTTCATGATGTCTGAAGATGGGATGCAAATAAGACGGAAATGAAGGTTCAAGACTTGGGTATATGGACTGTTTTGATAAGGTTAATGATGAGGAATTACAATCTTCTGAGTCAATTCACTGCACCAGCGCAGAAAGTGACCCAAAGGAAGTAAATCTTTGTAACAAAAGCTACTTAAGGAGTTTTACATCCCAGCTGTCCTATGCATTGTGCACAGTCTGTGTCAAACAACTAAAAAGGCAACAATAACTCGAGCAAAGTTAGAAAGACACCCATTCATCACAACCATTTGACAAAAAAAGATGCTAATTATTTTAAAAAACAATTTGAATCTCAAACACATAAACGTTTTAGTTGAAAAAAAATCACAGTCAGTGAAAAGGCTCAGAAAGCAAGTTATTTAGGAGTTTTCAGGAACATAATTTATAACCTAGAAAAAAATTGCATAGTTGGTGAGAATTTAATTATAGCAGGCAAAATTATAGTTAGTAAAATGTGAGGGTGAGATTCTGTACAAACACCGAAAACGTTCCACTATCAACCAGCATGATATGTTGACATATTGATGTTAAGTCACATGATACTAAAGAGGTTTTGTATAATAAATGAAATAAACAGCTTCTCTCCAGCTTGATGAATAAATTTTACCAATAAATGTCATACTGTAGAGTTTGTAAGATTTCTAAATGACAGTGAAATTTAAAAATATTTTCTACTGCAAAATGTTGCTCAAAACAAGTAAAATGCAAGATACATTTGATGTTTATGTTCATATCTGAAAACATAAGTTCTATTTTATAAGAATTGCATCAGTTTCTGTGTTGATGGTAACCCCCAAAAGTTCACATTCACTGACATCACAATATACTGATTTCAGAGAACTACTGGTGTCAAAACTCTTAAACATGAAATGAAAACATATCTGGATGATACTATAAAAATTATTATTAAATAAAGGCCAGTTCACTGAAGATAGACTTAAGACAGTGTAAAAATATGGAAAGGGAGTACCTATGCCTCTACAGACAGAAATCCAGTGACTTAACAGAGGAACAATTCTCAACAGGTTGTTTGAGCTGAAAGAAAATTATAGGAGCATTTTCCAGATATTATTAGGCCAGATTTTGCTGGATACTTTGAAGATGAAGAATTGCTACAGAAATGAGCCCACCTAGCAAACATTTTTCATCCCATTATCCATTTGAATAAGTCTTTGTAAGATCCAGGAACAATTTTTCTCACTTCAAGTAACAAGATTCCTAAATTTAAAAGAAATCATACGTATGGTAATGAACACTGGGTGTTATATGCAACTACTGAATCACTGAACACTACATCAAAAACTAAGTATATACTATATGCTGGCTAACTGGACATAATTAAAAAAATAAAAAATAAAAGAAATATCTTTAGAAAAAATGTACTACAACAGGAAATTCTGAAGTATTTTAATTGCTACATGTGTTTGAGAGGGAGGGAGCATAGACAAGTCTCAAGCCATATTGAAAACCATCTAGAGAACCTGAGAATAACACTGAAAAGTATTTTTCCTTTTTCTTTTTTTTTTTTTTTAAGATTTTATTTATTTATTTGAGGAGAGAGATCACAAACAGGCAGAGAGGCAGGCAGAGAGAGAGGAGGAAGCAGGCTCCCTGCTGAGCAGAGAGCCCGATGCGGGGCTCGATCCCACGACCCTGGGATCATGACTCGAGCCAAAGGCAGCGGCCCAACCCACCGAGCCACCCAGGCGCCCCAGTATTTTTCCTTTCAATCCAACCATATGACTGTGTGAAAGATCCTGTCTCTAGATTTCCTTTCAGAATGAGAACTTGACTTTGAGAGAAGATGAGCTCAAGTTTGCTTATACACTCAAAATGTCAATTAGTGCTCTGCCCTTAGATAAGTTCTGGATTTCTGTGAAAGCAGAGAATCCTGCCACTTATAGGGAAATAATGAACATTTTCTGCAGTTTCAACTTCTTTTGACTAGGAGTACTTCTTACTTAACCAGCATCAAAAACAAAGACAGTAGTTTCCTGCTTACAGTGGACAATGAAATAACATGTATGCTTATCTCATATATTTGATCCAGAATTATATATTTTTGCAGCAAAAACAAGCACAGATTTCATGTTACATATGTACATTTCATTCTTTTTATTCAAACAATTTTTTATCCAAATATAAGCCTACGAAAGAGATGGAAGTACCAACACAATTGTATAATAATATTGCAACTGCTAGGCCTATATTTAAGCCTAATCATGTCACTCAGTAAGAAACTATTTTTTCCAAGTCTTAGGTAAAAAACTTTGACTTTTACACATCCTAAATTATATTTTTATTTACATTGCTTTGGCTTATGATTTTTAGGAGGTTTACTATTAAGCACTAACAATAAGTCTTTGTGTTGTAGGTAACAATTAAAATCAAATTACTTTTAACTATAGAGAACAAACTGAGGGTTGATGGAAGGAGGTGGGTGCAGGATGGGCTAAATGGGTGATGGGTATTAGGGAGAGCACTTGTGATGAGCACTAGGTTTTGTTATGTAAGGGATGAATCACTAAACTCTGCTCCTGAAACCAATATTACACAGTATGTTAACTAACTAGAATATAAATAAAAGCTTGAAAAAAAAAATAAAAATCAAGTTATCAACTTGATTGAAATTAAATTGATCAAGTCTACCTTTAAAACAGTAAACCTTGGGGCACCTGGGTGGCTCAGTGGGTGAAAGCCTCTGCCTTTGTCTCAGGTCATGATCTCAGGGTCCTGGGACGAGCCCCACATCAGGCTCTCTGCTCAGCAGGGAACCTGCTTCCCCCTGCCCCTGCCTACTTGGGATCTCTGTCTGTCAAATAAATAAATAAAATCTTTTTAAAAAAGTAAACCTCAAAAATAAATTAATTAATAAATTTAAAAAGGAAACCTCATTTTGTCTGAAACCAGTTATTTTATAGAATTTATTCTGTTTGCCCTATGAGTTTTAAAAATTTATGAAAACAAAATAAAATAAATAGAATTTTTAAAGGCAAGCCAAGGTTACTTACCCTATCTCTTTTCAATAAAGGTAAAATAAAAGGTCATTTTTAGTCATAAATAGGGGAAGAAACCCTTGCCATATACTATATATCATACATCACATCTCATTAGCATCTTGTTTAGTTGTGATAAATCTTTCAGGTCTTCATGAATGAGGTGTGAAAAAATCAAGTAGAAAATTTTTTAAAAAGTGGAAAAAGAAAAAAACTAAAGTTTTTATTTCAAGTTGATATTTTTAGTGCGAAGCAAAACCACACAAAATGAGAAGGCTGATAAGTTGGCCAAAATAAATATATCCATATAAAACTGTCATTCTCTCCTCAAAAGAGCATTAACAGTATTATAAGTTTATTATATCTACAACTTACTGATCATGCTAACATACCAGAAGCTGTAGATACAATAATTTTTACTTAAGGATTCCCTGAGAGTGGCAAACTATTGAATAGGTTTCGTCTTGTGAAAAGAGAAGAGTCTTTCGATTGAAGCTTAAGGGAGTTCAGTGTTTACAGTTAGATGCATAAGGATTTTCTGGTAAAAGAATGAAAAGAAGAAACTAGAGAGTTAGCCAAGCATCTAAAAGGACCTAGTGTTATGGAAACCAGGGCAGCAAAGATTCCCACTAGGATGGAATAATCAGCTGTATTATTCTTTGATATGAGGTCAAGTGATAAGAAATTATAATAATGTGTGCTGGACTTATCATCAATCAGAGAAGTGACTGATGACCTTAGTCTACCCCTTTAGAGGCAGGTTAATTAGTAAATGTGAGCTAAGGAAATGGAACCATTGAGTAAAGACAACTGTTTCCCTTCTATGCTATCTTCTGTGTGCAGGTAAACAAAAGAAGAGTTAACATGGTAACTGGAGGGAATGAAGAAATTTTTTAAATGAAAAAACTTGTATATGTTTAAATGCTGGTAAGAAGGATCCATTAGACAGAAGGCGAAGAGGCAGAAAGATAATAAAAAGAGGGCAGGAAGGGAATGGGATTCTGAGTGTGATGGGAGGAGGAATGGCCCTATGGCAAGAAAGGTCATCCCCCTCTCCTACAGTGGCAGAAGGAGGAAACAATGGATACAGACAGGTAAGCTTATAATGAGGGAAGAGGGCTGGATTTAGCCCACTCGAACCACATCTATTTAACTTCTAATTTTGTGTTCTCTCCATTATACAACAATGCCTAAGTGCAAATTAAAACAAAACTTTCAAGTTTAGGAAAACAGCATTTTACAATATCCATATCTCTCTCCTTGCTTTCCCTCTCCCACTACCCTACCCTACCTCCCCTCATCTACAAGGGACCAAGAGCAATGAACTCTTTTAAGGTCGTTAAATAGGGTCAACAACTCAAAGCCCTTTGTGGACTTTTATAGTGATGAATATATCTGCCAGGAATCATAACCAGGAATCAGACTTTGAATAAAAACAGAATCCATATGCCCCTGCTCTTACCAGACATTAAATCAAAAGATTAAAAAAGAAAAAGCTCTGAATTCAAGTACATACATGTCTTTCCCTGTTCTAGCACCATTCTAATTTCCTGTTCCACATCAGTGTATGTTATGATTGCTTTAGAATTTAGGAGGTTTTTGGTAAGAGAAATTATCTGTGCTTTTGAAGGAGGGTAAGTAGGGATACAGAAGTTAAAGATTAATTACTTCCTCCAAGCAGGAACAAAACCCAGGCGACTATTCAACTCCTCAGTTTACTTTTGATTCTAAATGGTCATTTCAAATCACAACAAAGTAGACAAATAAGTAATTCCTTATTTTACAGCATAGGGTTTAAAAAATCATGTGTTACTCTGGGATACTTAGTAACACAACAGATTCCTCTAAATGATAGTGCATATCAGAGATACAGTTTCATGATACAGAAATATTCTTGACCTATAGAATTTTAACTTTCCACAGCCACAGAGTTTCTAATTAGGTATAAATACAACCTGTAAAGGCATTCATTTGTTTATACATCTAAAAATTTATATTCAGTTGAAAGTTCTTTAAAGAAGAACTTGTTTCTAAATAAGCTGAACCATATCAATTCTTTTTTTACTTTTCAAGCTAAAAAGGATGGAATATCAATACTTGCATAGCACTCAACCTAATGTTACAAGCACTTGACACATAATAGGCACTTGATAAGTTCTTCTTAAATTAATGTATGAGCCTGAGAATTCAAGCATGTGTTCTACTTTACCTGGGAAGCACATTAAAGAAAAGAAAGTCAGCAAGTTGACTTCAAATATTCAACAAAACAATGTATGATTACAAATTAACTACTATACCAACACAAAAAATTAAAATAATCAAAAGAGTTCTTGAAAGTTTGGTACTGTCAACAAAAATCCTCTGGGGACAGTCCAGAATAATCACTTGGTTGGCATTCTAGAAATGCCAGTGTTGTAGAGATCAATGAAACATTAGCCAGAGAGAAATCCCTGCTTTAGGATTTACCTTCAGTTACTGAAAATAAATCTCCCCCCAACTTCATTTTCAGACAGAATGAAAATAAAACACCAGGAAAAACTCACAAACCCTAAAATAAACAAAATTTAACTTTACACAGGGAAATACTGAATTTAAATTAGAATGTCATTTTATACTTTCTGGCAATTTTTAAGTTAGACATACTTTACAGAAGTTGCAATTTCCAAGTAGTTTTGGAATCTTGACTTTAGGACTAACTCCCAATCTAAATCGGAGCGTACCACCCCTCCTATAACCCACAGCCCACTCACAAATCATAGTATTTGTTTAGCAGATGATAGCTCTAATTCAGGATGCAGAAAATCTTTTTATCCTTCTGTGTTGCAAATATAAAATGCATTATGTGATAAAAGCTGATTGTATCAGTCATGTATTTTGATAAAGCCATCATGGATTACTAATTTTTAACAAAAATTGTTTTTAAAAATGTGTGCCCATTTTTGCAAGCAAGACTGTGTTGAGAGGCCTCAGTAATTCCTCCAGTTAGCCACTTTGGGATCTGGGCTCCCATAAAGTATTCCAGGCACTACACTAAATATTGCACAAGCCACATAACAGGCAATCCTCACAAAAATCTTCTGTGATGGATGCTATTATTTACCCCATACAACTCATGAGGAAATTAAGCTCAGGAATATTAAGTAACTCTGCCAAGTTGACATGACTGTTGGTGATAGAAATATAATTCATATCAACGCTGATCCCAGCTTTGCCTTTCATCTTTATGTTATATGGTGCCTTGGAAATAAAATCTCCTTCCTTTCTCAAAAACCCTATGTTGTCCTAACCTCACCAGATTAGGACAGGTGGCACTAACACCAGGACAGGTGGCAGGCCATCTCAGGGAGGCCATACAAATCATGGTCCTCTTCTTTCCCCCTGTGAGAGACATGTTTAAATAACATAAATATGTATTTTTCCTTACAGGCTCACTCTCCTTCTTGAAATTCGGGCGTCTGTACTATGTTTAAGAATCTCAAAGATTTACCTAAATTCCTGAGCCCCTTTCACAAATCTTTCTGCGCAGAGGATTGCAGTTCTCTTCAATTAGAACAACTGCACCCTTCTCTCCATTAAAGACATGACTTCACGTCTTTTCTCCTCAATCCTCCTCAAGACTGTCCCTCTCAGTGAAGTGATTCCTGAATGGCCTCACCTCAACTCCAGGGCAAAAAAAAAAAGTTTGTTTATCGCTACTGAGGGTACCGCCAAGCTCTGAGGCTACCAAGGCTGAGTCTATCTGTTTCTCTCCCCTGAATGAGTTGGCATTTGTCTTCTCTACCTTATTAAATTGAAGTCCCTGAAAATAAATCTTCTGCAGTAAGTGTGTTCTCCGTAGTTATTGAGTCCAGACTGAAATTTGAGAAGTGATTGTATCATTCTGCTGAAAAGCAAAACTCTGTTGACAGGGTCACCAAACTCTTTCCTGCTTTAGATGTTTGCTTTTACTGGCTGCCCCACAGCCTTGTGCCACCTCCAAAACCAGGAAGCACATGGTGTTTCCTGTCCCTTGTGCTACCTCGCAGGAAATGCCGGGCTTTGGGTCATCCTGGATGCACTGGCTAGAAATGCCAACACAAGAGACAGAAAAGGAGCTGACACCAAATCCAGACAGTGAAGGGACTTTGCACTGGCCCCGTGTCTGACTTTCTCACTTTTCCCCCACAACCCCTTCATTTTATTCATCCTGTTTCTCCTAGAAGTCGTGTCTACAAATTAATAGTGACTTGTACACACAAATATAAATTTTACTAGTCTATTTAGATGTGAAGATTAATATTAAATGTTAAATACTTCCACTTAAAACATTCATTTTATCTTAAAATTCTTCAACTTTAAATCATTACTATTCTCCTAAAATAATGAATTATTTTTCAACAGGAAGATCATTTCTATTTTTCCATTAGAAAAGAACACAAAAAATTCCAACTCACTTTAATTCTATATCCTCCAAAGGAAAGCAGCCACACACACAAGAAAAAAAAAAAAAGAAAGAAATTAATTTGGAGCCATGAAGGAAGGAGTAAAATAGCTAACATTTAAATAAAATAGCTAATATTTATTCATGTTTATTATTATGTTGTTCAGACCCTCCAGGAAGCACATGCCAAGGCAGGATTAGATGGAAAAGAGGTCTACTGAGGGAAGTAAATGTGAAAGATAAGGGGGCAGAGGAGCTGGTGAGAATAAACTTCAAGACTGGGTTGCAGTTTCTACTTCTCTTATTTGGAATTGAGTAGAATTATCTGAATTTTGATAACTTTTTAAATTTTATTCTGATTAATCTTTTATTTCTAATTAATCAAAAATAGTTGTTCACCATAAAAATTAGTCATATCTGACATTAATCAATGAGTTTGTTTTTATATTAATTTCAAAACACACATTTGCACTCAGAAAATCAGAACGAAAGCAACTTGAGTGCCCAGACCCCCCAAGTCATGAGATCCAGCTTTCTACCCAGAGATGGGTGTTCAACTCTTCCCTGAACATTACCTTTGTCAGGGATGTAATGCAATGCTTCATTTTATTCATTTTTTATTTTAGTCTCATGCAAAGTGCTATTGAGTTTGTTCCTCCTCCCCATCATCCACTTAAGTGATTATTTTCGTAAATCAAATACAACATTTTGTATTTATCCTTTTTGCACATGATATTTATGGCTTTGTGGAAATCTCACCATCGGACCTTTCTTAAGATTAAGTAAAGTAGGGGCTCCTGGGTGGCTCAGTGGGGATTAAAGATTAAGTAAACTGGAGAGTGATCCAGTGAAATGCCCTGAATCATTGTATTAAAATGGTCTTCTGCAATTTAGTCCTACTCAGCTCTCAAGGGCAGTCCTTGTATATCAAGGTCTGCCTGGGCCAGTTCTTTTGCCTTCACCATTTCTTGATTTTACAGCAAAACACCTGATCTATTTGATAACACTTCTTAAACACCAACCATCCTTTCCTCATTGAAAGCATGTGCACCACTTTTAAGGACTGCTTCTATTAACCTCTGAATCCTTAAGTATTATCTATATAGCTGGGATCTCAGCCTACATTCTGACAGCCCTTCTTAACAATGACTAGCCATTTTCCTTGTTCATTCTACCTTCCCAGAGGGCTGAGCCTCAACACCTCCAAGCAGAGCTCAGAAGTTGGCACCATCATTTCATCTGTTTATGTGTACCTCATGCAGTACCTTGTTTTGACTATTTAAACCTACTATTAAAGCCTGCCAATTTCTACTACTTAATAAGAAAGTATATGTTAAATCAAAGAAAACCAGTGTTCTGAAGATAAGTGTAGAATACATCTTAAATGTACAAATATAGATCTTTTACATTCAATTACAAGTACTGATTTGCAAAGTATTTAATAGTACTCTTGCTATAGCTCCTTGCTCTAAGATACTGACTGGAACCACCCTATAATTACATGGCTTACAGAGCTTGTATATTAAGCCATCACCACTCAGTAATTTCACTTTACTCTCTGTATGTTTGTTGTTACTGGTTGTTGTAGTTTCTGTTCCTCTTTAAATTCTTGGCCCACCACAGAAAATAATATGGAGATTAAATTATTCCATATTTTGTGACAACTATGGTCAAGAAGGAAAAAGAAAACGACTTAGATGGCACCCTTCTTGCTCCAACTCCCCCTACTTGTCTATTAAGGATTAGGAGGGAACAAAGCTTTCTTTGAAGACTGTCATTACTTCCTGGTAGTCACAATGAAGCACTGCAAGTTGAAATTCTGTGTACTTCAGCTCTCTTTTCTTCATTTATCCATTCATCCATCTACCCATCCAAAAGCAAACAAGCAAAAATATTTTGGAAGCCCCTACAATGGGCTCTGCAGTTTGATCTAGTTAATTTAAAGAAATTTCAGGGTGATAGAACTTTGAATGCTCTAAAATTTAGCATGAATCACATGAGAATGTATGAGAGTTTTGTACTTGATTTCAGAAAAGGGAAAACTTTGAATTATTGGAACCTGACGTAGTAGTCAACACACCCCACAGTTGGTTGACATCACCTGGGATAACCCTGATGTGCTCTGACAGGCCTAGTGTGACTCCTTTTCTTGGCTTAGCTTGTCCTTCAGATGGGAGTTTTGCCACTCCACATCAGTGCTCCCCAGCAATCACAAGGAAGTAGGGTTTTTTTTTTTATATTATTAGTATTTATTTATTTGAGATAGAGACAGTGAGAGTGAGCATGAGAGGGGAGAAGTTCAGAGGGAGAAGCAGACTCCCCGTGGAGCTGGGAGCCTGATGCGGGACGTGATCCGGGGACTCCAGCATCATGACCTGAGCCAAAGGCAGTTGTTTAAGCAACTGAGCCACCCAGGCACCCACAAGGAAGTGTTTAACCCGTCTGGAGACAGTCAAACATATCAAACAAAGGAATTACACAGGCACTGACCACTAAATTGATTATGGAATCATGAATCTATGTAGTTATTTACTCTTTGCAACAACTCAAGACATTCTAGCACAGGGCAAAGAGCTAGGCTGCCTGCATTCAAATCCTGGCTCTGCCCCTTATAGGTATCATCAAAGGGATGATGAAAAGAAGGACCATTTGCACTCCAGTGTTCATAACAGCAATGTCCACAATAGCCAAACTGTGGAAAGAGCAGAGATGCCCTTCATTAAGTGAATGGATAAAGAAGATGTAGTCCATATATACAATGGGATATTACTCAGCCATCAGAAAGGATGAATACCCAACATTTGCATCAACATGGATGGGATTAGAGGAGATTATGCTAAGTGAAATAAGTAAAGCAGAGAAAGTCAACTATCACATGGTTTCACTTATTTGTGGAACATAAGGAATTGCATGGAGGACATTAGGAGAAGGAAAGGAAAAATGAATTGGGGGAAATCAAAGGGGAAGATGAACCATGAGAGACTATGGACTCCAAGAAACACACTGAGGGTTTTAGAAGAGAGGGGTGTGGGGGGAATGGGTTGGCCCGGTGATGGATATTAAGGAGGGCATATATTGATTGGAGCACTGGATGATATATGTAAACAATGAATCTTGGAACACTACATCAAAAACGAATGATGTATTGTATATTTACTAACATAACATAATTAAAATAAAATAAAATAAATGAATACATGTAGAAAACTTAAATAGCACAGAATAAATGTTATCAGTATTAACTATCATTATAATTTAACCTCAATTTTCTAATTTTCTAATCATAAAAATGATAACATAGACATGCTCCATTCCATTGAAACTCCACAGCTTGTGAATACTGAACAGTAATGCTGAGACACCATGTGTCTTCGGTTACAATTCCTTGACTTACCTATGCCCAGACCCTACTCAGTGTGACAAACCAAAGGATTCTCTCCTGTTCATGAAACTCTGCCATCAGGTCACTGAAGGCATGGAATGGCTAAAGCTGCTCTTCCATGAACACAATGTTTATTATAACTTGTAAATTTGTCTCCTCTTTCAGGGTTCAAGTTTCCAACTTCAGTGCTAAATGGGAAACTGAGGCAACCATACCAGTTTGACAGAATAGTGAAGGGCAAAAGAAAGGTGAGATTATGATTTTAATAGCCTATTAACTCTAGAAAAAGCGTAAATTCTGGAAAATCTTAAACAAACATACTCATAATAGCAATTAAGAGAAAACATTTTAAACATTTTGGACTAAACTAAAAATCTAAAAACAAACAAAATGCCAACCACTACCTTGAGCTTACAAGTATTATTTCATCCTTCAGCATCCCAAGCGATACATATATTTAAGGGAGAGGGTTCAGAAGAACCACAATAGAAAGAAAACAGCTTGTAAGCAGCTGCACAGTAATACCATAGGCCAGTTTTCATTTAAACGAAAAATAACACATTCATTTGGAGCCTGGAAGTTCAATTTCATATCCCCGATTATTTCATGGCTAAATAGGAAGGTTTTCCCATGTTTCATTCCCTTCACAAAATTTGGGCCTAATCCTGCATCTTTAAGGTTACAGGCACACACACGCGCATGTGCACACACACACACACACACACACACGAATTTCAGTGGTGTTATCTGCTTCCTAAGTCTAAAATTAAAAAAAACTCACATTCATCCAAAGTAAATATGCACAGCATGTCATGAGAGAGTGTTCTGTTCAAAGAAAGCGCGTTAATCATAACTTGTCTTTACATGACACCTAAGTTAGGAGGAGTTCAAAGCAAATGCATGTGTGGCAAAGGTCAAAGCCACCAGCCAAACAGGAAAGCCGTGGAGATTTTTTTCCATTCCAAGTCATCCATATAAGGTGGGGTTTTCTTTTCTGTTTAAGTTTAGACATCATCAGAAAAGTCAAACCACAAGAGAATGATGAAAGTTGTGCTAAAATATGGTAGATGTTTATGTCTTCCATGCCCCATACAACCTTTTGCTGGACAGCCTGTTTCAGCTTCTCAGATTTTTTTGTTGTATTATGTTACATAATTAGAAACTTTTATTACCAAAAAAAAAAAAAAAAAAAAAAGCACACAAATAAGGCTCAGCTTGATACCTAAAGATCCAAATAAATCATTGGTATGATATAAAAAACTGCTAATGACAATTCTTTAAATCCTGAAACTTCCAAATAGAATAATGAGTTTGAATCAATTCTTGCTTCTTTCTGATAAGAAGGGACAGTAATCATTTAAAAGCGTGAATTTATGGGAAAATACTGATTGATCACCAATTTTTGCTAGGGACTCTGAGGAATAGTAAATAAATCTCAAAATTCAAGATGTCCTTAAGATACAGTAGAGAACTATCATTTGTACAACCAGAATACAAGGTTATCACACTACGTGAGTTTACCACAAAAAGGACTTTGGTTTGGTGGTGGAAGAGGTCAATTATATCCTCAGCCCTGAAGGACAATTCATTATTCAACAGACAGAGAGATGTGGAAGAGAACTGGAAAAAAATTTCAAAGAGGATGGAATGACAACAAGACCGTGAAGTAAAGAAAAAATATGTATATATACAAAGGGAACAGTGAGTTATACAATGTTAGGTGTCAATTATATCTCCATAAAGCTGGAGGAGAAGAAAGGGAGCAGCAAATGACCCAATATAGTTAAAGATGGGTGACGGTCAGAAAAATGATGACAAGGAATATGGATGGTATCAGACTTGAAAGTGAGGAAGTGAATCCCAGCTTCATCGCCGAGTAGTCTTGCAAAATTGAATAAGTTATATAATCTTCAAGCCTGTTTTCTTTCGTTATAGAGTCAATAATAGTACCTACATCATATGATACCTGTAACAATTAAGTGAGATAATCCCTGCGATGCTCACAAAGGCAGAAATTATGTTATATTTATCTCTGTATGATCAGAAACAAGCACCTTGCTTGAAGCAGAATAAAAGCTCAATAAATATTAGCTCCCACGATTATTATGAATTCTGGGGCAAGACTAGAAAGGTAGTTAGATACAGACCATCAAGGCCCCGACTATCAGATAAAGGGATTTGAGTTGTATATATAATGAGAAATGGAGAGACACTTACAGGTTTTGTGATCAGAACACTGCTCAAGTTAATACAGAAAATAAATTGTGCAGAAACCAGAGGTAAGACAATCCTTAAAGAAGTTAATGAGAACCTAAATTAGATGGGTGCCTATGAACATAGAAAGAGGAGAAAGGTAGGAGAGATTGCTTGGAGGACTCCGGAGTAAACCATAAGAAAGCCATAGAATATTCTCTGTATTTTCATAAAACAAAGGGCTGGATTCAGAACATTAAACCGACCACTGGGATAAGGAAACAAACTCTAGGGCTTGAATATCCTGAAGATACAAATTCCAGATAAATTAGACATTTACTGGCAGGAAGTTTCCATCTTAACCAAGAAAAAATAAGGAAAACAGACTATTTCTATGACTGAAATCTAAGTCCTAAGGGAGACATTTATTTAATAAAGTAGTGAAGAGTGTTGACTGCGTAGCCAAACTTCCAGGGTTCAGTCCCAACCCTGCCACTTTCCAGCTATGTAGCAAGTTCTTTAACAATTGCATGCCCACTTTTCTTTATTTGTAAGATACTTGGGCCTACTGGCATCGAATTAACACCAGTACCTATTTCAAAAACTTTTTAAGATTAATGATTTAATACACCTTAAACACTTTAGGATGGTGCCTGGTATATAACCAGCCAGTGATAAATGTTAGTTATCTTAATTCCTGAGCTATTTTTATTTGATCTGGACTGAGATAGATGGGTTGCATATGGATCAATCCCAAATGCTACAGTTGACCTACACCCCACGATGTACCACTACCTGGATAAGACTAATTAATTTTCCACCTCTTCCCATCTGCCACATACAAAAGATAAAAGCCCTGGCAATTTTGCATACAATTTGAAACATTACTCTTTCCTTCAGGCATCATGCTTATCCATATCATATCTTTAAGGGTTGTAGGGACTCAGTATTATGGCTTCAGATGACTAATAGCAGAGTGTTCTGCTATTTATCATCACAGAGTGGACAGATACTATATAACCACTATATAAAAATATAAATATAAAATGCAGATAATAAGTCCATATATAGTGAAATATATTTTACTATTTATCACCTCATAATTACTATATAAAATATTAAATGCATATTAAGTCAAGTATTTTATATATCATTCTAGTACACAAATTTTCATTGCTTGTTATAGGCCTTTTCAAGCCCTCAGTGATTAATTATTATTTAATGATGGACCAGCCATGCCAAACAATTCACTAGATTGAAACTCTTCCTTGGATTAATTCAACATCTGCTGAGTTTAAAAGTACCCAGAATTATTAATTTAGTGTCATCACAGACATGCGAAATAAATTAATTCCTTCACCCACTACTGGGCATAAGCTCAGTGCAACATAAATCCCTATTTCTTAATATCTGAAAATAAATAAGAATGAAAGAATGAACTACAGATTTTAAAAAATAGCATTCACAAGGCTTAAGAGTGAATTAGAGACCACAACTCTAATTTCTAGCAACTACTTTATTCCATTAAACATTCTCTTTTAAAGCAAAACACGGTTAAATGTATTTCAACTTGCACCACATTGATCAGAAAGTGACAATCATGAATGCCTAAAAAAATCCACTGGAAGTCAAGATGACCTTCCCAGAAAATACTCTTGTTATGTGCATAATTATTCTGAAAGTCAAACAAAAAGACCACTCATGATTATTTTATAAAACCACATCTGTCCAGATAAAGTAAACCATGTTTTTATGTCAATCCATAACATTAAGAAACATGATTAAAGGATATCTGTTATCCTCTTGGTCTTCTCCTTTATCAACAAATAAGAAGAAAACATGGAAGAAGGGAATTGATCTCTAACCAAAGAAGCTGACAGTACTCTATCTTTCGCTTATGAATACTGGCAAACATACTGCTAAGCTTTAGACTCAAGAAACTGTACAATCACCAGCAACTAACAGACAGTAACAATTTCAAATTATTCCTGATAGAGGATCCCAGATGCAGCTACCTCATTACTTCTCCTTCTTGGATACAGGGCGCATATATCAGGTTTCCAGTGTCAATTCAATCCCTCATGTTCTTCAATGAAGGGAAGAAACAGAAAGCAGTAAGTGTCCTGGCTAAGAACTCAAGCTTACAGTTATAATGCCCTTAAATTCAAATCCCAGCAGCCCCACTTACTGGGGCTGAAGCAGCCACTTCTCTAAACCTCAGCTCCTTCATCTATAAAACAGATGCATGTAAAGGGGTTAGAACATACCCTGGGATGATTTAAGTCCTTGATAAATAGTAGACAGTAAGATTATTACTGCAAATGATTTCTCCGCAAATACAAAGAGAAGTATAGTGTTATTGGTTGCACTAGTCAAGAGTTGCATAATTCATTCAACAGCAAAAGCATAAATGATGAGTATATTTGTATGAAGGATAAAGCCCTTGGATTAGTTGTTTTCAGTCAGTAGAGATGGCAGTAGAAAGGTAACTGAGGCCAGGATTCTAGCAACAGAAAATAAGACCTACTATTATTGAGCAGCCAATAAGGTTTTTTAATCAAGGAACTAAATGATTAAAACAATTCTAGCCATGGGTGTAAAGGATGACAGAAATGAAGAAAGGCTTGAAGCCTAGAGCTCAGTTAAAAACCAATTGTAATGATTCAGGCTGGAGAAGCTTAGGACCTGAATTAAGGCAATGAAAGGAATTTACTAAAATGTGAAAACCTTCATGCCACTCCTACACTCAAGTTGTTAACAGATTCTGGGTTCTTAGCCTCAAGTCTGTGAGGAAGGTTGGTCTGTGTTATGTAGAGAAGGGAAAGAAATACTGCTTATAGTGAAGTTCATTTTAGTTAGAATGATCCTAAAGAATTCCCCAATATTAATTAATTTTATAATTAATTTAAAACCAGTACTGAATTGTTGCTTTTTTCAATAATATGAATAAAGAGAATAGGAAAATAAAATGAGAATAATGGCACCCACTTCATCATGTTATTGTAAGGATTAAACAAATAAATATATGTAGAATGTCAAAGCCTAACATACTAAGGTGTTTCAGTTAGCAATAGTTACAGTGAGAGAACTCTTTTTTAGAATATTATGAACCAGATAAGCCTGTATTTAAAGAAGAAAAAGACCAGCAAGCTATCATGGATTTCATCTTAGCACTACACTCAGATCTTTATTGTTTCTTTAATTGATATATATGTATATATATATAACTTCTTAGGAAGCTTTAAAAAACCTAATAACTGAGTGAAATTAATAGACAAAGAAATGCTAAACAAGAAAACTAATGGACACTGAGGAAGAAGCTAAAAAAGGTAAAAAAGTAGATCTCCTAAGAAAAGAAAGCTGATGTTTTTGGGCTAATTGTTTAATATATTAATTCATTCAATTCTCCAATATTTTACTGTTAAATTTATCACAGAGGAGGTATTAAGAAACAAATCAGGCACAGCAAAAAACTAAATTTGGGAGGTAAAATACAAACTAGAGAAATTCTTCTAGAATCCAGACCACAAGGGTAAAAATATATGTTTTTTTTTTAATTTTTATTTACACACACACACACACATACACACACGAGGCCAGATGCCCCCCCAAAAAATTCATTATATGATAAGAATTCCAGAATGAGAATTAGATAAGAATCAATATCCAAAGAAATAATAGAAAAATGTTTCCTGACATAACAAAGGAAAGGTTTAGTCTAAAAAATGAGAGTACACTTCTATTTTAGATGGATTTAGTGAAAACAGTATCACAGTTGTAAGTGTAGTCCTAGGCTACTCACAAGTGGGCAAGAGGCCATTGAGCCAGTAATCACTTGTGCTACACTCTTGACACATTCAAACCATCTCAAGTTTTCCCTACAATGAGTATTATAATAAAATATATATAAATATATATATTTATATTTATATAAATATATATAAAATATAAAATAAAATAATAAAATATGCGTGTTTGTGTGTGTGCATGAACATCTTTTCTGAATTTTTTTAAAAGAAAAAAAAACTACAGACCAATATCTTCATGAATGCAGTTGCAAATATTCATAACAGAATATTAGCAAATTGAATACAGCATTATATGAAAAGGATAATTTGCCATGACTAAACAGTTTATTGTAGGATTTCAAGGTTGAATAACATTTTAAAAATCAATAAATGTAACTCCACATACAAACAGGATAAAGAAGAAAAATCATATGATTGTCTCAATTGATACAAAGCCCAACACTCCTTCATGATGAAAACTCACCGCAAACTAGGAAAAGAAAGAAACTTCCCCAACCTGATAAAAAGCATTTATAAAACTGCTTTAGCTAACGTTATACTTAATGTTGAAATATTAACTTCTCCCCTCACCCTAGCACATAACTCAGAACAGGAAATAATGTTTGTTTTCACCACTTCTATTCAATGTTATACCGAAAGTCCAAACCAGATCAATTACAAGATAAAAGAAATAAAAGGCATGCATATTCTAAAGAGTTAGTTAAAATTAAAATGACTTTTGAGAAATTGCTCCCGCTGGTGATAAGAGAAGAGGCTATGAGGCAAATGGATCGGAGAGATGAACTTTATTGCAAGCACCCTCGGGCTAGGTTCCACAACTCACAGAAAGAGTGGAGGCGGGGCAGCAGTGAGTCAGGAAAGTCGCACTGGGAGGGAGTTGGTGAGGTCCTTTTATGGGGATGAGGTAGGGCATAACCTTGAGCCCATTGGATATGTGGTGATCAGAGGGTATGGGGCGGGGGTGGTCCATAAGATGGCCAGTTTCCAATTTGGAAGCTCCTGGGTGGAGAGTTTCAGTCTCCACAGTCAGACGGTGACATGGAGACTACAGGGAGGGTAGCAGGAAAGTCCGCCATCTTGGAGAGGGTTGGCGGGAAGATCCTCCATTTTGGAGTCCCGGTTTCCCAGCCGGTCCATCATTCCGACCTCTTTATATTTATATTGGTGTCAGGGGGCTTCAGCTTTACTTTGGCTGCTTCCTGCTGGCAGTGGGACGTCTCATAGAGGCCATTGGATGTGCGCAGGCAGGAATAGGGCTGTAGGAGGAGTTGGTTGACTGATACCCTGGTCATTTCCTGCAGGCGCTCCTTCAGCTCAGGTCATGATCTCTTGGTCCTGGGATCGAGCCCCGCATTGGGCTCTCTGCTCAGCAGGTAGCCTGCTTCCCCCTCTCTCTCTGCCTGTCTCTCTGCCTACCTGTAATCTCTCTCTGTCAAATAAATAAATAAAACCTTTAAAAAGGGGAGGGGAGTCGCCTGGGTGGCTCAATGCGTTAAGCCTCTGCCTTCCAGTCAGGTCATGATCTCAGGGTCCTGGGATCGAGCCCTGCATCGGGCTCTCTGCTCGGCAGGGAGCCTGCTTCCTCCCCCCTAAGGCTCCTGTAGGAAATATAAGGCAGGGAGCGATAGAGATTAACAGGAGGAGTATACAGAAGGGCCCTGCCAAAGGGAGGAGCCAGGTTACCCAGGCTTGGGGGTTTAAGCCCCAACTAGAGTCATCTTGACGCCTTGCTCAGATCCGGTCCTTGAGTTCCTTGACTTTGGAGGTGACTACAACCGACTAGTTGACAAAGCAGCACTCCTCTTTCAAGTAGAGGCATGTTCCCCCTTTCTCGGTGGTGAAGAGATCCAGGGCGCCTCGGTTTTGCAGGGGACAGTGGCTAAGCTGGTGATTTGAGTCTGTAGGGTGGTGAGAGAATCTGCTATTCATCCCATGTCCTTGTTGAGTGCCTGGGAGAGCTTATAATAGAAGTTAATGGAGGTTCCCAGCCCTGCAGACCCAGTTGTTAGTCCTGCCCCTATTAAAAAGGGGAGGAAGGCAGCCCTCCTCTTCCGAGAGGGAGGGAACAGCTGAGATAAGAGTTGTTCAGATGAATAGATGCTGGTGGTTGGAGACATAAGGATGAGAGTACAATCTAAGAAATCATTGGGCAGTTAGGCAGTGATAGATCCCTTTTGGGCAGGATTAGTAGAGAGTGCCTATAGGTCCGATGTGGACCATCTTAGTGGAGGAACTGGGTATAGGCCAGGAGTTAGGAATTGGTATCCTGATGATGTTAGTGAGGGAGTAAAAAGGAAAACAGATACAGCAGTCTTGCCCCCTGGAGACATTTTTCCAGAGGTTGTAGCTGGAATTTAGGCGGGTTAGGGTGAGCAGTTAAGTGGAGGGTGCCACCTTTAAGGAGTCAAGGTTGATCCCTTTATATTCGGGTTGTGCTTGTACCCGATTTAGAAGTTGTTGAGGGAGTTGTACTTTCTTGAGGGAGTTGTTGCAGGTGGCCTGGTCCTGGAACACCCTCCTCCATCAGACTTTTCCAGATTTGGGGTAATTAGTACGGGGCGGGGGGGGGGTGGCGGGAGGTCTGAGAGAGTTCAGAGGTCCAAAAGGTCTTTCCTGGGGCATGGGGTCGACGTGCAGAGGGTTAGTGTTTTTCCCTGGTAGTAGGACTTGGGCATAGAGGTATAGGCCGAGAAATAGCGTGAGGTAGCTGAGCCCCTCATGCAGTCATATGACTCTGCCTGGATCTGGGGACTCAGGAGGAGTATGAGAAGGGAGCCCTAACCAAGTGGAGTTTGGTGGGGCCCTCCATCTGGGAGGCTCACTTACTGTCAGTGGGGGGCCGTTTAAGGTTGATTATGTGCACCCACGGCTGGTAGCCCAGTAACTTTGCTGCAGTTGGTGTGGTAAGGATGACAGTGTGGGGTCCCGTCCACCGTGTCTGTAAGGGACCGGGGTTGCGACTCCTGAGGAGAACCTGGTCACCCAGGAGTAGTTTCCGGGGAGGAGTCTCATCATCCTCGGGGTCAGTCAGGGCCAGGGTGACTGAGTCAGCATGAGCTCATGGTAAGGGATATATAGTCTCCAGGAGATGTTGAGACTTTCAGCCACTTGCTGGGTTATATTGGATGTGAAGGCTGGCCCACTGTCCAACTGGAGGGTTTGGGGCAGTCCAAAACAGGGAATGATGTGTTCAATAAGGATAGAGGACACAACGTCCGCCATCTCGCGGGCCATGGGAAAGGCCTCTATCCAGCCTGTAAATGTGTCAACCACTGTTAGTAGGTAGCAGAGGGTTTTATGACGGGGCATGTGGGTGAAGTCCAGTTGCCAGTCTTCTCCCGGCTGGTGGCCCTGCAATTGGTGGTTAGGTCCTGGCCTGTGCATTCCACTGTTGGACTCCGGTAGGTTTTGCGGGCCGACAGGCATGAGGAGAGCGTCCGGGCCAGCCGGTAGCTCCCCTTGGGGCTGAGCGGGATGGCGAGTGTCGCGAGTCCAGGCGCATTAACGAACCACACCAGAATCGGGGGATCTGTCGAAGCAGGATCTCACTTTATTGAGCGGGGTTGCAGCTTATATTGGGTAGGGGATGGGAAATGAGGTCAGCGGGGAGAGAGCCTATGGGGTTTGGTTACGTAGTCAGTAACTGGGTAGGGTGTGTTGGGCGAGAGGAGGAAATATCAGAGATATGCGGAACCGAAACCGCCACGTTGGCGTCAATACTGCCACGGTGGTGCCTTTTCTAGCCAGAAGAGAAGGCAGGCCAGCGCCATCTTTGCTGTGCCCAACATTCCACCTTGTGCATTGACAGCTGAATAGACAGTACACGCCCTGTGAATGGTTTCAATGACCTTGGACAGGGAAGGGTGATAGAAGAGAGGTTGTAAGAACTGAAACAATGCCTTGGGGCCGATATGGAGTGACTAGTGAATTTTTGTGACCAAGGTGTGAGCCAGGTTTTCAGGTATGGCAATGCGGTTCTGGATGTAGATCCACCCTTTGTCCCCCAGTTTGCCCCCAAACTTTTGGAGTGCTAGTGTCTCCTCCTCAGTGTAACAAGGTTGGTGCGCAGTGTTGAGGAAGAGTACAGGGGCAGGAGTGGCCCTAAGGGCCATCTGCCTGTCCACCATATCAGCCTTGTTGTTGCCTAGGGAGATCGGGTCAGGGGTAGTTTGGTGTCCCCGGCAGTGGACAATGCGACCTCGGTGGGTAGGCGTAGGGCCTCGAGGAACCTGGCGATGAGCGGCGAATCCCTTATTGCTAAATAACCGAGTGAGTGTGGGATATGAGGCAAGCATATCTGGAATCAGTGTAAATAATGACTTGCTGTCCCTTGGATAGGTGGAGCGCCCGGGTTAGAGCTATCAGCTCCGCCTTCTGGGAGGTAGTCCCAAGAGGAAGGGGGGCTGCTTCGACAACTGCCTCAGAGGTAACTACGGCATAGGCGGCGCGGCGCAGGCCATCTGGAGTCAGAAGGGAGCTGCCATCCACAAACAGGATGCGGTCAGGGTTAGTCAGGGGTTGATCAAAGAGTCCAGAGTAAGGGGGTAAAGTCCTCCAAAAATTGAGGGGTAAGAGTGAGAAGGGTCAGAGGTAGGCGAGGGTGCAGGCAGTAAAGTCACAGGGTTTAAGCGGGGGGAGACAGACAAAGATATCTGAGGGTTTTTGACGAATAGCAAATGGAACAGCTGCATCCAGGGGGGAGTCAAATGGGCCAGAGACTGATGGCCAAGGAGGTCCGTGAGTCGGTGGGGGAGTAGACTGTAAGAGGCTGTCCTAGGGTCAGTTTTAGGGCCTCCTTAGTGAGGGAGGCCACGGCAGCCAGCGCTCTGAGACAGGGTTGCCAACCCCAGGTGGTGGGGTCTAAATGTTTGGACAGGTAGGCCGCTGCCCTATATGTAGGCCCGGTGGGCTGGGTCAGAAGGCAGGTGGCTGACCCAGAACGTTCATCCGTGAAGAGATGTAACAGTTTAGTGGGGTCCGGGAGGGCCAGAACTGGCCCCTTGATGAGGTCTCAGAGCTTCGAAAATCCATGCTGGATTGAGGTAGGATCAGTTAAGGGACCCTGGGAAGTTTCCTTGGCCACTTGGCGTAAAGGCCAGGCCAGGATAGAGAAGTTCAGAATCCAGTGTCTAAAAAACCCCACAAGTCCCAGGAAGGAGAGTATCTCATCTACACTCTGGGGGGGGGGGGGGGTTGCAGTTCTCAGAGGAGGCAAATACAGTCCCCAGTAAGGGATTTAGAGGTAGGAGTCAGAGAGATCCCTAGATATGTGACTGGTGGCATACATAGCTGGGCCTTAGATGGGTTGATTCTATACCCCCAGCTCCCAGGAAGTTTAGAGGTATCTTCCTGGGAGGTGAGGAGGGAAGGGCTACAGAGAAGCAGGTCATCTACATACTGCAGCAGGGTACTGGTCTCCAGGAGGCATTCCTGGAGGTTGGCCACCAGGGCCTGGCCGAAAATGTGGGGGCTGTCTTGAAACCCTTGTGGCAGGACTGTTCAGGTGAGTTGCCCAGAAACATGGATGTCAGAGTCTTCCCAGTTAAAAGCGAACAGGAAATAGGAGTCAGGATGCAGGGGAATAGTAAAGAATGCATCCTTTAGGTCAAGTACTGTGAAATGAGAGGTGCCAGGAGGGATGTGAGACAGCAGGGTGTAGGGGTTGGGGACGACAGGGTGGAGTGGGACAACGGCAGGTCCTGCACCAGCCGATAAGCCGCTGATGGTTTTCGTACAAGCAGGATGAGGGTATTGCAGGGGGGTTGGTAGGAATGAGAAGGCCCTGCTGCTTTAGGCATTCTATTATAGGTTTGAGACCCTGACAATGGATAAGGGAGATGGGGAACTGAGCCCTAGAGGGGTATGTGGAGTTATCCTTTAACCAGATATGAACTGGACTGTGGTGGGAGGCGAAGATGGGTTTGGATGTGTCCCAAACTTGGGGATTAATGGCAGGTAGATTTGTTGGGATAGAGGGAGGACAGGGGAGGAGTGGCAGTAGGAGACACTCCGAGCTAAAGGAGAGAGGCAGATGGTGGCCCGCAGTTTTTCGAAGATATCTCTTCCCAAGAGAGGCACTGGGCAGGTGGGGATTACGAGGAATGAATGAGAGAAAGGGAAACCATCCAGGCCGCAAGCAAGAGGTTGGGTCATCCTAGGGGAAGAGGAGGTCCTGTCAATCCCCATCACTGCGACTGGTGAGGCATGGGTCCTGAGTAGGATGGCAGGACTGAGTAGGTAGCCCCCGTATCCAGCAGAAAGGAGATGGACTTACCTGCTACCTGGAGCATTGCCCTGGGCTCGGCTTGGGTGAGGGGGGTATCCCAGTCAGGGCTCGGTCAGTCATCCTCCAGCCTGAGCAGCTGGAAAGCAGGACTTGCCAGTTCAGGGTTTCCCCTGTATAGATGTGTCAAGGATCCCCCGAGGCTAGGAGAGTCCAACTTCCAGTGTCCCATCAGGTGACAGTGAGGGCATAGCTTCGTGGGTGCCTTTGGGTTAGGACATTGATGGACCCAGTGCCCTTCGGCACCACATTTAAAGCATGCCCCCAGAGGGGTATGTTCGGTTGCCCCTCATTGTTGATTCCCTGAACCAGCTGGCCGCAGGGCCATCACCAGGGCCTGGGTTTGTAATTAGACCTTTGGCTGGAGTCTGGCTTGCCATTTGAGTTTGGCTGCCTCCTCTCAGGAGTTAAAAACCTTAAAGGCCATTTTCACCAAGTCAGAGATGGGGGTCTGGGGGCCCTCCTCTGCCTTTTTTTTTTTTTTTTAAGATTTTATTTATTTATTTGTCAGGGATAGAGGAGAGGACTACAGAAAGAGAGGACTGAAAAGGAGGGTCTGGTTCCGTGGGTGCAGTAGGGGATATGCACTGAGTTGGGGGAGGGGCGCAAACAAGGAGGACTTGAGAGGTCGAACACGAGCGAGCACAGGCAGACAGAGAGGCAAGCAGAGGCAGAGGGAGAAGCAGACTCCCCGCCAAGCAAGGAGCCCAATGCGGGACTCGATCCCAGGACACCGGGATCACGACGCGAGCCGAAGGCAGCTGCCCAACCAACTGAGCCACCCAGGCGTCCGTGCCTTTTTAAATTTCTGTCTGATGTCCCACGGGGATTGAGAAATAAAGTGGGTCGCCAGGTCTGTGTCTCCCGCTGGGGAGGCTGGGTCTAATCTGGTGTATTGTGTTAGAGTCTCAATCAGCCGGTTAAGGAACAGGGCAGCGTTTTCCTGTGGGGCTTGGATAACCTCCCTGATCTTATCGTAGTTAACCGCTTTATTGCAGGCTGCTCTCATGCCGGCGATAAGGCATTAAACCATGCAGTCTCACCGCCGGCAGCCATCTTGCCCATTCTGATAGTGCCATCCGCGCTCTACAGTGAGGACCCCCTAAGCGCCTACTGGCATGGTGGTGTCCATGAGATGGACTTGATGAGCATGTTCTCAGGCGGTGGCCCGGATGCGTTCCCTCTCCTCGGTGGTGAGGGTAGTGGTCTGAACCACGTGTAAGTCATACCAGGTAGGATCATAGGCTTGGGCCAGACATTGGAACTCTTTATGATTGTCTGGGTTGGCCAGAAGGAACCCAGGCGTTTCTCAATTTGGGAGAGGTCCTGTAGGGAACAAGGCGCATGCACTCTAACAACCCCTTTGGCTCCAGCCACCTCCCTTAAGCTGGACAGAGGATCTCGGGAGTGCGTCTAGGCACAAATGGGAGGGGAGGATGGGAAGTCCAGCAGAGACTGACTCGGCTTGTGCCAGGGGTGGGGGTTTGGCCTCGGAAAAGGCTGTTGGGGCCTGCGGGGGTGCTGGGGTTGCCGATTCCCCAGAGGGCTCAGTGGCCGCCAGAGGTTGAGGAGGGGGCTGATAAGGAGGAGGAGGGGGTAAGGTGGGAGCTCGAGTGGGGGGTACAGAAAGAGAGGACTGAAAAGGAGGGTCTGGTTCCTTGGGTGCGGTAGGGGATATGCACTGAGTTGGGGGAGGGGCGCAAACAAGGAGGACTTGAGAGGTCGAACACCGGGAGCACAAGGACGGCCGAGACCGTAGGGTTCAGAAAGCTTGGACGTAGGGAATTTCAGACCATTTGCCCTGACACCTGCATAGATTGTCGAGATCTGTGAGCACTTGATAGTCCAATGTGCCCTCGGGAGGCCATTGTGATTGGTTGTCCAATTTGTATTGAGTCCAGGCAACGGTACAATAATGTATAAGGCATCGCCTGAGTAAGTCCTGGTCTAACTCCAATGTACAGAGGTTGGCCAGAAGGCAGCCCAGGAGCATTTTGGAGTCGAATTTGGATTGGGAGGCTCCCATGGTCCCCTTCACCCACCGACTCAGATTACGGAGGACAGCGTCCCCTCGTCCATGCACTGGGTCACCAGAGGGACAGCAGTTCCCGCAGAATGAGGACGTCTCCCGATTCCTTGGGACTGGTGGGGCCACCAGGTGGCTGGAGGTCTGCCCAGGGGTGGCCATGGCTAGGACAGGACGACCTGGAAGTGGATCAGGGGCCAGGGAACACTCACCACGACAGGTTCCGAAGTAAGCCTTCTCGAAGTGGGCAGCGGGAGGTTGCGGTCGGCAGGTGAGGAGGAGGGAGCCTCTGTGCCGGGCAAGTTCTCTCTCAGGTTTTGGCACCAAATGTAAAGTTGCTCCCGCCAGTTATGGTAAGAAAAGAGGCTACAAGGTAAATGGATCCAAGAGATGAACTTTATTGCAAGCACCCTCAGGCGAGGTTCCGCGACGACTCACGGGGGGCGGGGGGGGGGGGCGGTGTTGTGAGTCGAGGAGGTCGCACTGTGAGGGAGTTGGTAAGGTCCTTTTACTGGGTTGAGGTAGGGCATAGCCTTGCGCCCATTGGGTATGCGGTGATCGGAGGGTCTGGGGCGGGGGTGGTCCGTGATGGCCGGTTTCCAATTTGGAAGCTCCTGGGTGGAGAGTTTTAGTCTCCTGACAGTGACGTGGAGCTGCAGTGAGGGTGGCGGGAAAGTCCGCCATCTTGGAGAGGGTTGGCGGGAAGATCCTCCATTTTGGAGCCCGGGTTTCCCAGCCGACCCATCAACTTTGTTCATAGATGACATGATCAAGGACACAGAAAATCATAAGGAACCTCCAAGAAACCTATTAGAATTAGCAAGTGAATGTATTAAGGCAGAAAAATGTAAAGTCAATATATAAGAATTATTTTTGTTCCTGTTTGCCTGCAAAATACAAATTTCAAAATACCATTTATAATAGCATAAAAAAAAAAAACATGAAATTCCTAGGGATGAATTTAATAAATATGTGCCAGACCTGAATAAACAAAACTATAAAACATTGCTTCCCTAAATTAATGAGGAAGTAACTAAACAGAGACATAAACTCTGTTCATAAATCAAAAGACTCAATGTTGTTAAGATGTCAATTCTTTCCTGAAGGATATATACCTTTCAGGAACATAAATATATACATTTCAGTTTAATCCCAATAAATTTCATCAGAGCTTGCTGATGAAAATAGACTAGTTCTGAGAAACAGAAATGTTGAGGGCTTAATGTAGTTTAAACTAAATTTTTTTAAAAGAACTAATCTTAAGCACTTTCTGATTCCAATAATTACTATAAAGCTAAAGAGATCGAGACAGTGCAGTATTGGCTTAAGGACAGACACACAGATTAGCCGAATGGAATATGGTCCATAAATAGACCAATACCTATATTGTCAGTTGGTTTTTAATTAAAGTTCCAAGGTAATTCAATAAAGAAAGAAGAGTCATTTTAACAAATGCTGCTAGAACATTGTTCATATGGGAATTCATATGGGAAAAATCCTGAGCACATTTCACACCACAAACAATCTATTTGAAACGGATGAAATGAATGACAGAACTGACTACAAATGCCAAAGTTATAAAATTTATAGAAGAAAGTAAAGGAGAAAAGTTTCATAATCTTTTCTTAGGCAAAAATTTACTAGACAGAACGCAAAAAGGAAAAAAAATGACAAATTATATTTCATCAACTATAAATAGTCTGCTTTTCCAAAAATACTGTTAAGAAAGCAAAAAGGCAAGCCACATACTGGGAGAAAATATTCACATTACATATGTCTGACAAAGAAGTTGCGTCCAAAATATGTAAAGAACTCTTACACTGAGAAGCCTTAATAGTAAGAGCACAAACCACCTGAACAAATACTTCACTAAAGAAGACGATAAACAGAAGAGGAGATAAGATGGTGGAGTAGCAGGGGGACCCTGAGCTTGCCTTGTCCATTGAACACAGCAAGATCAACATCAAATCATTCTGAACAATTAAGAAATCAATCTGAGGATTAAGGAAACAATCTACACAAGTGGAAGGAGAGAACATAATAGCAGATATGAGGTTCAGAGCTGTGAATTGGGGAAGAGAAAATCCACAGTGGGGGGCCTTTCCAGGGATTGAAATCAGGGAGCAAACAGGAGAGAGAGCAGCTCATAGTGTTCACATAATACACTCAGTGAGGGGATCCCCTGGGTCACACTGGGAGAGACAGTTCCCCTTCCTGAGTATTTGGAAGAGGATAGTCTGCCTCTCCAAGGACAAAAGGCCAGGTGGGAGCCGGTGAGAAGCCCTTCAACATCTGGGACAGAGTTGCTCTGATAACCTGTTTGCAGCTTTTTGATGTGCATCACAATAGACCCCAATCACCACGCATGCCCTGAGCAACTGTTTTTCTGGGACAAGCTGCAAGGCTCCCCTATAGGGGAGGGATTTAAGAATTGGAGGCCCAGTCACCAGCCAGAGATAAAACATAGAACTGTGGCTCCAGGCATGCTGACAGCTGGGTACAGACAGATTAAGGGCAGGGATTTGATGAAAGCCTGGGACAAAGGAGACTTGTTCACTTTCTTGTGAGGGCTTCCTGAACAGCAGCAGTGGCTGTGAGTTCTCCACCTCGGAGAAGAGAGGGCAAGGTGATGCTATCTTCCACCACCCCACCCCACCAGCACGACGGACTTGAGAGAGAAACAGTATCCCAGTGGAAGCTGGAGTCACATACACCAAACCCTGTGCCCAGTAAGAGCATCTTTACAAGGACAGGTCTGACTATGAGCCAGTGCAGCAGGCCTCTTGCTCAGCAAAGTAATGGATATATCAACTCTACTAATTATAGAGTGCACCAAAGCATCAGCTTCAATACTGGTAGTAATAGGACCAAGCTTTCTTTTGTCTTCTTCTCTGTCCTTCTCCTCTCCTCCTCCTAATCTTTCTTCTTTGGTATCAGGATTACAGTTTCTTCATTCATTTGTTGGTTTATTTGTTTCCTTGCCCTGTTTTTGGATCAGCCTTCTTTTTTTTTTTTTTCTTTTTCCTTATTTCTTATTCTTTGGAATTAGGCTTAATTAGGTTCAATATCTGCAAATCAAGCAACATAATATACTGCAGTATTAAAAGACAGGATAAGAACCATATGATCCTCTCAGTAGATGCAGAAAAGCATTTGACAAAATACAGTATCCTTTCTTGATGAAAGTGGATGAAAGACCTAAATCTAAGACAGAAAACCATCAAAATCCTAGAGAAGAAAGCAGGCAGCAACCTCTTTGATCTTGGCTGCAGCAAATTCTTACTACACATGTCTAGAGGCAAGGGAAACCAAAGCAAAAATGAACTATTGAGACCTCATCAAGATAAAAATCTTCAGCACGACAAAGGAAACAACCAAAATAACTATGTCAACTGATGGAATGGGAGAAGATATTTGCAAAGGATGTATCAGATAAAGGGTTTATATCCAAAATCTATAAAGAACTTATCAAACTCAACACCCCAAAAACAAACAAGAAATGGGCAGAAGACATGAATGGACACTTTTTTTTTGGTATTTTTAAAAAATTTTTTATTTTTTTATTAACACATAATGTATTATTAGCCCCAGGGTTACAGGTCTGTGAATCATCAAGTTTACACACTTCACAGCACTCATCATAGTACATACCTTCCCCAGTGGAATGGACACCTTTCTAAAGAAGACATTCAGAAAGCTAACAGACACATAAAAAGATGGTCAACATAATTCATTATCAGGGAAATACAAAGCAAAACCACAATGAGATACCACTTCACAACTGTCAGAATAGCTAAAATTAACAACTCAGGAAATAACAGATGTTGGCAAGGATGCAGAGAAAGGGGAACCCTCCTACATTGTTGATGGTAATGCAAACTGGTGCAGCCACTCCGGAAAACAGTATGTATGGGGTTCTTCAAAAAGTTAAAAAATAGAACTACCCTACCACCCAGCAATTGCACTACTAGGTATTTACTGAAAAGATTTAAAAAATGCTGATTTGAAGGAGCACATGCACCCTAATGTTTGTAGCAGCACTATCAACAATAGCCAAACTATGGAAAGAGCCTAAATGTCCATCAACTGATAAATTTATTAAGAAGATGTGGTATATATGGAAATTAATATTGAAATATTACTCAATGATCAGAAAGAATGAAATTTGCCATTTGCAACAATGTTTGGATGGAGCTAGAATGTATTGTGCCAAGTGAAATAAGTCAGTAATAGAAAGACAAATATCATATGATTTCACTCATATGTGGAATTTACAAAACAAAACAGATGAACACAGGGGAAAGGAAGGGAAAATAAGATAAAAAAAAGAGAGGGACACCTGGGTGGCTTAGTGGGTTAAAGCCTCTGCTTTTGGCTCAGGTCATACTCCCAGGGTCCTGGGATCGAACCCCGAATCGGGCTCTTTGTCAGCAGCAGGGAGCCTGCTTCCTCCTCTTTCTCGGTCTATCTGCCTACTTGTGATCTCTGTCTGTCAAATAAATAAATAAATAAATAAAAGTATTTTTTTAAAAAAGATAAAAACAAAGAGGGAGGCAAACCATAATAGGCTATTTTTTAAAATTGTTTTTATTAACATATAATGTATTATTTGCCCCAGGGGTACAGGTCTGTGAATTGTTAGGCTTACACCACAGGACTCGTCATATCACATGCCCTCTCCAATGTCCATAACCCAACCACCCTCTCCATACCCCCCACCCCCAGCAACCCTCAGTTTGTTTTGTGAGATTGAGTCTCTTATGGTTTGTCTCCCTCCTAATCCCAAATTATTTCATTTTTTCCTTCCCTACCCTCCAAACTCCCCACTTTGCCTCTATCAGGGAGCTCATATGATAATTGCCTTTCTCTGATTGACTTAATTTGCTCAGCATAATACCTTCTAGTTCCATCCATGTCATCGTAGATGGCAAGATTTCATTTCTTTTGTTGGTTACATCGTATTCCATTTATATATATACCACATCATCTTTATCCATTCATCTGTTGATGGATATCTAGGCTCTTTCCATAGTTTGGTTATTGTGGACATTGCTGCTATAAACATTAAGGTGCACGTGCCCCTTCAGATCACTAAATTTGTATCCTTAGGGTAAAAACCTGGTAGTGGGATTGCTGGGTCCTAGGGTAGCTCTATTTTCAACTTTTTGAAGAACCTCTATGCTGTATTCCAGAGTGGCTGCACCAGCTTGCAATCCCACCAACAGTGTAGGAGGGTTCCCCTTTCTCCACATCCTCTCCAACATCTATCGTTTCCTGACTTATTAATTTTACCCATTCTGACTGGTGTGAGGTGGTATTTCATTGTGCTTTTGATTTGTATTTCCCTGATGCCAAGTGATGTGGAGTACTTTTTCATTTGTTTGTTTGGCATTTGGATGTCTTCTTTGCAGAAATGTTTATTCATGTCCTCTGCCCATTTCTTGATAAGGATTATTTGGTCTTTGGGTGTTCAGTTTGAGAAGTTCTTTATAGATTTTGAATACTAACCCTTTATCTGATATGTCATTTGTAAATATCTTCTCCCATTCTGTCAGTTGTCTTTTAGTTTTGTTGACTGTTTCCTCTGCTCTGCAAAATCTTTTGATCTTGATGAAGTCCCAATAGTTCATTCTTACCCTTGCTTCCCTTGCCTTTGCCATTGTTTTTAGGAAGAAGCTGCCATGGCTGAGGTTGAAGAGGTTGCTATGTGTGTTCTCCTCAAGGATTTTGATGGATTCCTGTCTCACACTGAGGTCTTTCACCCATTTTGAGTCTACTTTTGTGTGTAGTGTAAGGATATGGTCCAGTTTCATTATTCTGCATGTGGCTGTCCAATTTTCCCAACACTATTTGTTGAAGAGACTCTTTTTTCCATTGGACATTCTTTCCTGCTTTGTCAAAGATTAGTTGACCATAGAGTTGAGAGTTTATTTCTGGGCTCTCTATTGTGTTCCACTGATCTATGTGTCTGTTTTTGTGCCAGTACCATACTGTCTTGATGATGACAGCTTTGTAATAGAGCTTGAAGTCTGGAATTGCGATGCCATCAACTTTGGCTTGCTTTTTCAACATTCCTCTGACTATTCGAGGTCTTATCTGGTTCCATATAAATTTTAGGATTATTTGTTCCATTTCTTTGGAAAAAAAATAGATGCTGTTTTGATAGGGATTGCATTAAATGTGTATATTGCTTTAGGTAGCATAGACATTTTCACAAGATTTGTTCTTCCAATCCATGAGCATGAAACGTTTTTCCATTTCTTTGTGTCTTCCTCAGTTTCTTTCATGAGTACTTTATAGTTTTCTGAGTACAGATTCTTTGCCTCTTTGGTTAGGTTTATTCCTAGGTATCTTATGGTTTTGGGTGCAGTTGTAAATGGGATCAACTCCTTAATTTCTCCTTCTTCTGTCTTGCTGTTGATGTATAGAAATGAAAATGATTTCTGTGCATTGATTTTACATCCTGACACTTTACTGAATTCCTGTATGAGTTCTAGAAGTTTTGGAGTGGAGTCTTTTGGGTTTTCCACATAAAGTATCATATCACCTGCAAAAAGTGACAGTTTGACTTCTTCTTTGTCGATTTGGATGCCTTTAATTTCTTTTTGTTTTCTGATTGCTGAGGCTTGGACTTCTATTCTATGTTGAATAGCAGTGGTGATAGCAGACATCCCTGCCATGTTCCTGACCTTAGGGGAAAGCTCTCAGTTCTTCCCCATTGAGAATGATTGTGGGTTTTTCATACATGGCTTGGATGATACCTGAGGTATGTACCCTTTGAAAAGTTTTGATCAAGAAAGGATGCTGTAATTTGTCAATTGCTTTTTCGGCATCTATTGAGAGTATGATATGGCTCTTGTTCTTTCTTTTATTAATGCATTTATCACGTTGACTGATTTGCAGTTATTGAACTAACCTTGCAGACGAGGAATAAATCCCACTTGGTCATGGTGAATAATCCTTTTTATGTACTGTTGGATTCTATTGGCTAGTATTTTAGTGAGAATTTTTGCATCTGTGTTCATCAAGTATATTGGTCTGTAATTCTTTTTTTTATGGGGTCTTTGTCTGGTTTGGGGATCAATGTAATGATGGCCTTATATAATGAGTTTGGAAGTTTACCTTCCATTTCTATTTTTTGGAACAGTTTCAGGAGAATAGGTATTAATTCTTCTTTAAATGTATGGTAGAATTCCCCTGGGAAGCCATCTGGCCCTGGGCTCTTGTTTGTTGGGAGATTTTTGATGATTGCTTCAATCTCTTTACTGGCTATGGGTCTGTTCAGGCTTTCTATTTCTTCCTGGTTCAGTTTTGATAATTTATATGCCTGTAGGAATGCATTCATTTCTTCCATATTGTCAAATTTGCTGCCATATAGTTGCTCATAATATGTTTTTACAATTGTTTGTATTTCTTTGGTATTGGTTTTGATCTTTCCTCTTTCATTCATGATTTTATTTGGGTCTTTTCTCTTTTCTTTGGTAAGTCTGGCAAGGGGTTTTTCAATCTTATTAATTCTTCCAAAGAACCAGCTCCTAGTTTCACTGATTTGTTCTACTGTTCTTTTGGTTTCTATTTCATTGATTTCTGCCCTGATCTTTATTATTTCTCTTCTACCACTGGTTTAGGCTTTCCTTGCTGTTCTTTCTTCAGGTCCTTCTGGTATAGGGCTAGGTTATGAACATGAGACCTTTCTTGGTTCTTGAGAAAGGCTTGTATCACTATATACTTTCCTCTCAGGACTGCCTTTGCTATGTCCCACAGATTTTGAACATTTGTTTCCGTGAATTTTTTCAATTCCTCTTTAATTTCCTGGCTGACCTATTCATTCTTTAGTAGGATGCTCTTTAGCCTCCATGTATTGGGTTCTTTCCAGCTTTTCTCCTGTGATTGAGTTCTAGCTTCAGAGCATTGTGGTCTGAAAATACGCAAAGAATGATCCCAGTCTTTTGATACTGGTTGAGACCTATTTGTGATCCAGGATGTGATCTATTCTGGAGAATGTTCCATGTGCACTAGAGAAGAATGTGAATTCTGTTGTTTTGGGATGGTATGTTCTGAATATATCTGTGATGTCCATTTTGTCCAGTGTGTCATTTAAGGCCTTTATTTCCTTGTTGATCTTTTGCTTGGATGATCTGTCCATTTCAATGAGAGGGGTGTTAAAGTCCCCTACTATTATTGTATTATTGGCAATGTGTTTCTTTGATTTTGTTATTAATTTGTTTATATATTTGGCTGCCCCTTTACATTCAGGTAACTATTGAAAGATATGAATTTAGTGCCATTGTATTGCCTGTAAGGTGACTGTTACTGTATATTGTCTCTGTTCCTTTCTGGTCTACTACTTTTAGGCTCTATTTCCTGTAGGGCTGGTTTGATATTTGCAAATTCTATTAATTTTTGTTTGTCCTGGAAGATTTTTATCTCTCCTTCTATTTTCAATGATAATCTACCTGGATATAGTGTTGTTGGCTGAATATTTTTCTCATTTAGTGCTCTGAATATATCATTCTTCTTTCTAGCCTGCCAGGTCTCTGTGGATAAGTCTGCTGCCAATCTAATATTTCTACCATTGTATGTTACAGACTTCTTGTCCTGAGCTGCTTTCAGAATTTTCTCTTTGTCACTGAGACTTGTAAGTTTTACTATTAGGTGTGGACCTATTTTTATTGATTTTGAAGGGTGTTCTCTGTGCCTCTGGGATTTTGATGCTTGTTCCCCTTGCCATATTAGGGAAATTCTCTACTATCATTCATTCCAATATACTCTCTGCCCCTCTTTTTCTTTCTTCTTCTTCTGGAATTCCAATCATTCTAATATTGTTTCATCTTATGGTATCACTTATTTCTCAAATTCTCCCCTCATGGTTCAGTAGTTGTTGGTCTCTCTTGTTCAACTTCTTTATTTTCCATCATTTGGTCTTCTGTATTACTAATTCTCTCTTCTGCCTCATTTATCCTAACAGTAAGAGTACTAGGCTCTTAAATATAGAGAACAAATTGAAGGTTGCTGGAGGGAAGGTGGATGAGGGTTGGGTTAAACAGGTGATGGGTATTAAGGAGCACACTTATTGGGATGAACACTGGGTGTTACATGTAAGTGATGAATCACTAAAATCAACTTCTGAAACCAACACTATATTATATGTTATCTAACTTAAATTCGAATTTTTTAAAAAAGAAAATATGAATAGCCAAAAAAGCAAATGAAATATGTTTAACATTATTAGTCATTAGGGAAATGTAAATTAAGATTAAAATGATATGTCACTATATGTACACAATGGGATGACTAAAATTAAAAAGACGATACCAAGTGTTGCTGAGACTATAAAACTGGTACTCTCATATATTTTGGTTGCAAGAGGAAATGGTGCTATCACATTAGATACCAATTTGGCAGTTTCCTGGAGTAATCTCAGAAATTCATAAACAATCTATGGAATCCCTTTCCCAGATTTCCCCCCATGCTATCTCCCATGTGCACCCCCAAACCCCTCCCCACCTTCTGGTTCCCTAAAGCTCTCCTCTCTAGTCCTCCAGCTAAAAATCTGGCATCTGTTTACCTTTCTCTGCCACTCAGTCCCTATGACTGCATCCACATCTGGACCAAGTGGGAGGAGGATAGAAAGAGAAAAATAGCAGTAAGTGTTTGTCCTACTTTCTTGGGACCATACATCCTCCAATTAAAAAAAAAAAAAAAAAAGAAAAAAGAAAGAAAGATCCTTTCCCTCAGAGTTTAAGGCATGTGTGAACCTTCACTGCCACACTTAGCACTTGCAGAAGAGAAGACCACTTTCTTTCACCTGAAGTCTAAACTAGGAAAATTCTGGAGCTCTAGCTGCCTCTCCATACAGATTTCAGCTGCCTTGAATCTAAGCCAGAGAATTCAAGGGCAAAAGTGGTGAACTTACCACAAATTTAGTGATACTAAAGATTCTCGTCTTCTTCCCCACCACATCTGCTACTATTTATTTTTTAGAATTCTCAAATATCTGCTCTCTCCCTTCTTTCCAGGATTTATATGTACATCAGGGGGAGATACAGGGTACAATGTACTCTAAATAACTCTCTCCATATTTACCCTCATCTCTGCACTTATAAAATATGGCAACAAGATCTGTGCTTCTACTAAGTATTTTAATGCTTCTAAATGATGCTAAATTTTCATCTTAGGGAACAGAAATGATCTAATTATTCACCAAGTACAACCATGTACAACAGCAATTAAACTGTCCCCAACAAAACTTTCTAGCTAATAAATATTTAATAAAAACTATAAGTAAACTATTGTGGAGGGGAGTTGATTAGGAGTTCACATAATTTTTTTAATTATCAAAATTTGGTTTAATAGTTCAAATATAGTAAGTCACTTTGTTATATAATCAGTAACAATTATTTTTCACAATGAGATTTGTTCATGCAGTAAACTCAAACTGGCAGCACTGGTATATAAAATATGTAGTGTTTAATGTCACTACTTCTTCAATAAATGCCTCAAGATGCCTTCTTCTCACATCACAAGTATATGTTATTTTGAATTCTAGAGCAAGATTTGGAGAAAGAGATGGAAGAAATTTGAGAAAGAACTTTCTCAAATATAACTTCCAAATTAGGCACCAGGCAAGACTAAACTTTTCCTAATGGAGAGTCATTTCTTTTGACTTGCATCTCACTTCTTGGTTGATAACCCAAAATCCATGGAGCCAAGGTGCTTAACATCTAGTAGTTCACCACCAGACCCCCACTTTGGGATGAGATGTTCATCCCACCCAGCTGCTGAGTATATCCACTCCCTTGCCCAATGTGGGGCATTCCACCTTGATATAAAAACCAATGGTCAAAGGATGGGGGCAGAGGCATGAAGGGGTACAGAGACCTGCTTCAATTCAAGAAAATTCTGTAGTGCCACCTGAGCTCCTATGCAGTCCTTGGGACAGCTGAAGACTGTGAGTGCTTTGCAGTTCCTTTCCTTCTGCTCAAACTTGCTTCTGGTGTTGCTGCTAAGAGTATTCTCCACTAACTCTTGCAAATAAACCTGCGTAAGTATTCTGTTTCACAGAATTGGCCTAAGACAATTGAGCAAGCAAGAGAGAAAGGAAAACTTACATAAGCTAATAATATCCTTTATAAATTAGTTTTTTCACATCACTTTCTGGCTTTACAAAAAGAAATTACGGCACCCTGAAGTACTAAATCACTACGAAGAGGCAGGGTGTAGGCAGAAATGCAAATCTTTGACTCAGCAATTTAGCTCAAGATGACGTATCTAAAACAGTTACTAGAAAACTACATGAACATTTATTTTCAAGGACGTTTGTTGCATCATTGTGAAAGACATGAAATAATCTAAATGTCCACAAATGGGACATTTCTTAAATAAATTATAGAAACTTCATATGACGGCAGTTGCATTATAGATCACATTATATACCGTTAAGAGAAAAAAGTTCACTAACATATGGGTTCTCCATTACATTAAAAATGCTTATTTATAGATACAGATTTTTAAGAGAATGGTGATTTCCTGTCTGCTGAGAATATGGATGATTTTAATTTTCTTTGTATTTTTCTGATTTTATGAATTTTTATAATGAAACTGAATTGCATTATAATTAGAAAAATCATTTTACTAAAAAATTGTTTAAACAGATATATACCTAAGCAAGATTTCTTAATAACAATTACTAAAATGAAAGGTAAAAAAACATGCTAATTTATTTTTTAAATTATGCTCTTTTAACAAACTTATTATAGAATATTTCAATGAATGGAATTCATATTAATACAAATTAAGAGATGATTCCTTGGTTTATAGGGCACAGTGGAAACTAGCTCTGTTTTGAAACTGAATCCTCAAAAAAATGTGGTCTGTGTATTTTTGAGTTCACAAGAATTACTTTGGTGGCTACAGCAGTCTGACACTCCTGATTTTAAAATATAGAAGATAAAACATGTCAAATAATCCACAACAAAAATATATTAGGACATTCAAAGATGGTGGCCAGGGACTAATCCCCTATGAGATTATCTTTTATATGATTGAATTAGCATAAAGAAATAAATATACATTTAAGAGTTATACACAGTTGTGCAAATAAAGTATCAATAAATAAGAAAGGTATAGAAATGGATATTTGTTCTGTGAACTAGGGATGCAGTACCAATGACAAAATATATATATAAAATGAAAAGCAAATATTACATAATGTTTATGATAATGACCATAACTTAATAGATTTGAAATTATCAGGCTTGTGTGTATGTATGTATGTGTGTGTGTGTGTATGTAATTTGCAGGATATTCTTTGGCATAATGAAAGTCAGTTTTGCTTGAAGGTTAGTAAAAGGTTGAAAAACTAACAAAAGCAATAATGGGATTTTCTTTTAGCCAAATAACATCATATATCTTCATATTCTGCTGTTTTTTCATGTTTTTACTAAGGAAATGAATTAATAGAAAAATAGAAAAAAAAAAAAAAAGCAGTGCAAGAATGTGAGTGGCAACTCACAAGCCAAATTCAGGAAGGTAGAAGACACAGTCATTGACAGAAAGGATTGGTCCTAATTTCACTGAAACCCAACAGAAAGTGTGAAGTAGTTAAGTTGCAAAATCACTACTTCTATTAACAATAACCTAACTGATGTGAGATCTCAAGATCATTCTCTTTAATAGAAGAAGCAGGACAAAATTCTCATGAAAGTAGCTGTGGGTCACACATAGGAGAGATTCAGAAAAATAGATTGATGCTGGTTCTGCAGTGACCTAGAAGACAATGAAACAATAACAGAATATGTGATTTTGCTGTATGTTGGGCAGTGGCAATGGATTTGTATTATTGTTTAATTCACTTAGCTGGAAAAATTTGGCTCATGGTTGAAAAATAAGATTTAAATTAGGAAAAGGATTATGTCTTATCCTGTTTTATCTAAAAACAATTTTGTAGAGTATCACACAGCATCAGCATTTTAAGAAGTCAGTAAATCCAAGTTAATGAAAAAAATTGTTTTTCATTACTAAAAGTAATGAAAATGCTAATAATGCTAATAATTTTGTAGCTATTTCTAATGCTAATAATGTTAATAATTGTGAAGCTATTTCTAGGTTGCTGGTTACTTCCAATGTATCAGGTCTGTTGATTTGTCTTCTTTAAGGTGTTTTTCCTGTTTTCTGTAATGGTTACAAATGTATAAATATCCAGGAATACCTGCCATACCAAGAAAAGAAAAAAAGAACCGTGAAAAGGAAACAGAGAATGTCAGTGAGACTGACTTTTAGACTGGGTGACAGGAAGGTTTTACATACATATACCTAAGCTACAGCACCAGAATTTTCTCTAGAACCCTAGAATACAAGAAAACGAAGTTTCTCCTGAATAGAGCCTTTATGAGAGACCCATCCTAGTGAAGGCTGCATAAAAAGCTACTTTATTTTCAGTGTGTTTTGTGTCACATCTTCTACTCATTAAAAATTAGCGAAAGGTGATCTATTTCAAAAATAGTTTCTCAGGGCACCTGCATGGCTCAGTTGATGATCATGAACTGATGATCATCATCAGATGATCATCCAACTTATGATCTCAGCTCAGGTCATGATCTCATGGTTGTGAGTTCAAGCCTCATGTTGGGCTCTGCGCTAGGCATAGCGCCTACTTTAAAAAAAAAAAAAAAAGCTTCTCAATGGGTCTAAAGTCATGGAAATGCTAAGAGCTGAGACTATATTCTGACCTGTGAATAACATGATCCATTAGTTAGAAAGGAATCAACCAGAAAATGGCAGGTATTCCTCTGCATGGTAATTTCCATTTACAACGAAGTAAAATGTGGTCAAAGGGATAATTTAAGGATCAGAGGTTCACCAAGCCCTTTTTTACATGGAAGTATGATCAACTTTTCTATGACATCAATCTAAAAAGTATACACTTTTTAAGTCTCTAAAAAGTATACACTGCATAGTACCTTAAAATAGCAACCTGCAACAGGTGACCAGATAAATTCACTGGTAACCAGCCTGACAGTTGGCTGGGGTTCTGGATTTACAAGGTGAGTATAAACATGAAAATGTTTATGAAACTGTTTCAGCCTAGAGAGCATTTTAAGGGAATTTTCAAAAAAAAAAAATTTATTTTTGAAGTTCTGGGAGAGAATAGAGTGAAGAGGTTAAGTAAAATTCAGTTGAAACTTTTAGTCCATTAGTAAAAATTAAAAGTGATTTTTTTCCTAGCTCTATTGAGGTAAGGTCGACAAATAAGAATTGTACATATTTAGGTTGCACAATGTGATTTTTAAAAATTGTACAACATGATGATTTAATGTACAATGTGAAATGATTACCATAATCAAGTTAATTAACATATACATCAATTCATATAGTTACCTTTTGTGTGTGATTGTAGTAAGAACACTTAAGATCTACTCCCTTAGCAGATTTCAAATTTACAGTACAATATTATTAACTATAATCATCATACTGTACATTAGATCCCAAGCACTCATTCATCTTACACCTGAAAATTTGTACTCTTTGATTAACAAAGAGTACCTCTACCCTACACCAAATCCCTGACCACCACCCATCTACTCTCTGGTTCTACATATAAGTGAGATCATATGGTATTTGACTTTCTGTGTCGGTCTTAGCATACAATCTTCTGGGCTCATTCATGTTATTGCAATGAAAAATTTTCCTTCTTTATTATGGCTCAATAGTATTCCATTGTGTATATGTAGTACACTTTCTTTATCCATTCATTTATTAACTGACACTTAAGTTGTTTCTGTGCCTCAGCTATGGTGAATAATACTGCAATGAATATGGGAATGCAGAGTTCTTTGAGGTACTGATTTTATATCCTCTGCATAGATATATCCAGAAATCAGACTGCTGGATCACGTTGTAGTTCTGTTTTTTATAGTTCATTTTTAATTTTTTGATGCAACTTCATTATGTTTTCCATAATGGTGGGACCAATTTACCTTCCCACCAATAGTCCACAAGTTTTCCCTTTTCTCCTCATCCTCACCAACACTTGTTAACCCCTGTCTTTATGGCAAAGCTCTAGTAGTGAGATGATATCTCATTGTGGTTTTGATTTGCATTTCCTTGATTATTAGTGATGTTGAGCTCTTTCATATACCTGTTGCCTATTTGTATGTCTTCTTTGGAAAAAAAGTCTATACATGTCCTTTGCCCCATTTTTTAATCAAGTTACTTGTGGGTTTGGTGGGTTTTGTTTTGTTTTTGGTTTTTGTTTTGTTTTGGCTATTAATTTGGATAAGTTTATTATATATTTTGGATTTTAACCTCTTTTCAGATATATGGTTTGAAAATATTTTCTCCCATTCTGTAGGTTGCCTTTTCATTTTCTTGATTATTTCCTTTTCTGTACAAAAGATTCTTAATTTGATATTGTCTCCCTTGTTTATTCTTGTATTTATTGCCTTTGTTTTTGGTGAAATAGCAAAAAAAAAAAAAAAAAATCATTGCCAGGCCTGATGTCAAGAAGACTACCCTCTGTGTTTTCTTCTACTTTCATGGTCTCAGGTCTTACATGTAAGTCTAATCAATTTGAGTTAATTTTTGTATATAGAATAAGAGTCCAAATTCATTCTTTTGCATGTGAATATCAAGTTTTCCCAAGATTTCCCATTTCCCATTATATAGTCTTGGCATCCTTATGAAGGATTAGATTACTGAATATGTGTGGATTTATTTCTGGGCTTGCAGTTCTGTTCAGTTGGTCTGTGTGCCTGTTGTTATGCTGATACCATATGATTTTGATTACTATAGCTTTGGAATAGAGTTTGAAATCAGTGTGATGCCTTCAGCTTCTGCATTTCTTTGTCCTCCCTTTGTCCTTCTTTGGCTATTTTGGATCTTTTGTGGTTCTCCATTTTCTTTCATTAATGTCTCATAGTTGTCAAAGAATGTTTTTAAAAATTATTTCATTCCATCATTATTGGCAAGGTCACTGGAAGCAGATTTCTACTTATAATAAACATTCAATCTTTGCTTAATTATTCATCACAGATATTGTACTTGTAACATGGCCTTTAGTACTTAATTAATGATTTTTAAGAAGCAACTCTAAATTCCTTATAATGCAAGAGACTCTTATATGCCATATGCCATGGTAGTTAGATCCTTGCCCCTTCCATCTACAGAACTTAAGTACTAAGCCAGCACATAAACCTCTTGCAATTCAGGGTCACCATTTGCTTCTCTAGTAGAATTATTCTAGGCAATGCCTTAGTCCCACTGCTGGTCCTTCAGGGTAAAAAAAAAAAAAAAAATTAAAACTTTGCTACTGAGATCTATAAAGAACTTCTCAAACTCAACACCTAAAAAACAGATAATCATGTCAAAAAATGAGCAGAAGACATGAACAGACACTTCTCCAACGAAGACAAACAAATGGCTAGCAGACACATGAAAAAATGTTCTCATCATTAGCCATTAGGGAAATTCAAATCAAAACCACATTTTTAGTCTGACCCCACTCACTACACCATTTAGAATGGCAAAGATTAACAAGGCAGGAAACAACAAATGTTGGAGAGGATGTGGAGAAAGGGGAACCCTCTTACACTGTTGGTGGGAATGAAAGTCACAGCCACTTTGGAAAACAGTGTGGAGGTTCCTCAAAAAATTTAAAAAAGAGTTACCCAGTGACCCAGCAATTGCACTACTGGGTATTTACCCCAAAGATACATATGTAGTGAAAAGAAGGGATGTATGTATCCCAAAGTTCACAGCAGGAATGTCTACAATGGCCAAACTGTGGAAAGAGCCAAAATGCCTTCAAAAGACAAATGAATAAAGAAAATGTGTTCCATATATACAAGGGACTATTACTCAGCCATCAGAAGGGATGAATACCCAACTTTTGCATCAACATGGATAGGAATAGAGGAGATTATGCTGAGTAAAATAAGTCAAGCAGAGAAATTCAATTATCATATGGTTTCAATTACTTGCAGAACATAAGAAATAACATGAAGGACATTAGGTGAAGGAAAGGAAAAGTGAATTGGGGGAAATCGGAGGGAGAAATGAACCATGAGACACTGTGGACTCCAAGAATCAAATTATAGAGAGGAGGAGGATGGGGAGATGGGTGAGCCTCATGGTGGGTATTAAGGAGGGCACGTATTGCATGGAGCACTGGGTGTTGTACAAAAACAAATCTTAGAACACTGCATCAAAAACTAATGATGTATTTTATGGTGACTAATATTACACAATAAAAGATAATAATAAAATAAAATAAAATTTCCTACCTAGAAGTGGATTAAAATGAATACATGAAACACATTGCCAGGGTATATAACTGTTTATTTTGTAAGTATTATATTATTATATAACTATTATATAAAAGATTATATATAACTATTATATAAAAGTTTATATTATATATATAATATATATAACTGTTATATAAAAGATTAAGTCAAGTCTCAATGTATTTCAACTTTTTGTTAAGGCAAAATATGAGCAATCATTTAGTTCATTAATATTAACGAACACTGGGTATTACACACAACTAAAAAATCACTGAACACTACAACAAAAACTTATGATGTACTACATGTTGGCTAACTGAACATAATGAAAAATAAAATAAATTTAAAACTTAAAAATATATTAATAATTAATAGCATATTAGAATAATGTTATGCTGTGGACTACCTAGATATTTTACTATTCCATGAACATAATTTTTGCTTTTCCACAGCTCTGCTTTTGTTCATGTCATTCCAGTTCCTTGATGTCAAAGATTTTAACAAAAGGCAAATTAAATTTAAAACAACCCTCATCCTCATTTAACTATGTGGTAATTGTGTTCTTCTTCAGGAAAGTGAAATTTTGTGAACATTTGTAATAAGGCTCTGATTACAGTAATAATCTTTATTTGTGAAAGAATTTCTTAAGTGCCAGCATTTCTAGATCCTTTCTGTACAGTTTCTCATTTCATCTTTATAATACCCTTTAAATGTAGGTCCCATTTCACAGATGAAGAAACTGAGGCACACAAATAAATTTATCCTGCGTAAGGTCATACAAGAAGTAAGTGTACCATTTAAAGTAATATTCAAATAATTTCGTTTTGGGGCCTCTGTACTTAACTACTTCACTGTATTGCTTCTTCCATATGTTAGGCTATCTGGCATCTCACAAATGCTGGAGGTATCTTCAAGATATCAATTTTGCCATATCTTCAGTGAATATTTTTCATAGTCTTACCCCATTCACACTGCTTTAGAGTTGAAAAATAGCTTCTTTGAGGCAAATGTGCACGGTTTCTATGGACTGAAATCCTTTGTATGTTGAATAAGTCTTATAAAAACACTGAATAAATTTTCATTTATTGTTAGATAATACATACACGTGTTTTATTTTATGTATCTTGTTTGCAGAGGAGACATTAATATTCTTGTATTGCTTTTTTTTAAAAAAATATTTTATTTATTTATTCATGAGAGAAGAGAGAGAGGCAGAGGGAAAAGCAGGCTCCCCACTGAGCAGGGAGCCTGATAGGGGATTCAATCCCAGGACCCTGGGATCATGACCTGACCTGAAGGCAGACACTTAACCATCTGAGACACCCAGGTGCCCTGTATTGCTTTTTTATATATATAAAATATTATGTGGTCAGAAATTTAAGAAAAATTTAAGGAACATAAACACCACCATAATTCAACCTAGAGATAAGCCCAGAGATCAAATTCTCTGATTCCATATGTTTTACATAAATCAGAGATGTAGAAAGATACATGTCACTTACAGATGACAAAAACATACTAGTAAATATATTTTTTAAAGTTCATTCTGATATAAAATGGGAAATAGTATATTTACTGAGAAATCATTTTTCATCTGTAATGTTAGTAAAATGACATGATTTAAGATTAGTGAAATTTTGTAGTAGAAGGATTATTTTAAATGGAAAAAGTGTATATTAGTACAATGATGTCACTTACAGGAGCTCCTCCTTTAAAAATTACTAGAGGGGCACCTGGGTGGCACAGTCGGTCAAGCATTGAACTCTTGGTTTCAGCTTAGGTGGAAACCTGCATCAGCCTCCATACTAAGTGACTCTACTTAAGACTCTCTCTGCCCCTCCTGCTCCTGCTGTCTCTCTCTCTCCCTCTCTGAAATAAACGAATCTTTAAAAATAAATAAAAATTACTAGAGATGTATGCAACCATACATGCACCAAGATGCTTATTTCAGTATTATCTTAAACAAGAGCAAACATTCAGAAACATCTTAAGCATCTTTTATGTCTAAAAAGAGGAATGGTTAAATAAAATCTAGCAGATATATATAGTGAAATATAATGTGATATATATAATATAGATATAATACATACATGTATACCTATATGTGATATATATAATATAAATGTGAAATTATAATAAATTATCATTTATTTTATTTTTTATGTCTGAGGACATGATAAGATCTTCACAAAACAAATTCTGAATCAGGATTCTTAAAATGCATGCTTTTCCACAGACTTCCTCATCCCTCAGTAAATAGATCTTTGAGGGTCCAGTGCAGGTTTTTAGGCATGTCTCAACTAACAGGAAGGACATACACTATAGGAAAGCCTCAGATATGCATTTCCTCACCCACCATTCCCACTCCTAAGAGTCATAATTGAATTAAGCAAATGTTTTTAATGAACATACAGAAACTATAGAAATTTAGTTCACTTGAAAGAAATACAATACATTACATAAAAACCAATTCAAAATTAATTATATTACTAATATTTGTTGTGAAAATAAACTTTTATGCCTACAGTATTACAGTGTTCAAATTATATGTCTTTAATAAAACTTTTAAAGTTACAAATATGGCCTTTATTAAAATCTGCTATAGAAGAAAAACACATAAAGCAATTTGCACACACACACACACCCCACGCCACTCTTATAAAATTACTAAGTAAAATTTTCATACTGTTCTGAGTACTTACTGGTTAGTGTTTGTCATTACTGGACATATTTATACACAGGACTGTTGTTTTGACATCAATCCTTTTTAATAATAGTTTCAGTGGAAGTCTTTTTAAATTCTATGAATTAAATGTTACAATTTCGCTGGTTTGGAGTATGTATCATAGAGAACCACGATGGAGAGGAGGCACCCTGATCAGTTAAAAAGTTCTTTGGAGAAAGAATGAAGGAGGAGAAGCTGGACTAGGAGTGGAGATGGGCGTTTCATCTCTTGGGTAGGCTGCTGAAACCCTCTGAGTGTCCATTCCCTCATCTGGCAAATCGTGTTTACTGTGATCTATTAAGTCTAAGTGACATGATGGCAGTGATGACCAAATGTGACAATGGATTTTGTTTAACTACACCTACCAAGTGTTATTAACCACTGAGCTAGAGCAGAAGCTTATTCTGAATCTGTTTCTTCATTGATACACCATGGAGATGGAACAAATTAAAGGTTTTTCAAAAATTATTTTTGCAATAGAACTCATTTTTTAAGTCAAATCTCATACAGCACTTTGACATATTGAATCTATAAAACCAATGGAACAATGGTCTCAAATCTTTAAAATCTGTCATTTAAATTTGGATTTTTCAATAAAAATCAGAGAATTCTTCATTTGCATGCCTGCCCCCCCACAGTCTCTCATTGCTTCAAATAATAAAATAAAATTACCTGCTCCTATTTTTCTTTTAAAAAGATATTATGGCTAGTTAAGTTTTAAATTAATTTTCTTACTTGTACTCAAAAATCAAATATTTAGTGGATCCTCAAAGTGTATAAGAAACAAAATGATTCCTAGAGGGTTTTATTTTGAACTATTATTCATAAGTTTATTAAATCTCTGCATTAAAATAACAAATAGTCTACAAACTTTGGTTGATTAATGACTCTCATGCTAACGGGGGGGGTCTTCATCAAAGTCATGTGGCAGATGAAAAGTATAATGAGAAGCAGAAATATTTTGACTCCTAACAATGTTCCATTCATCAAATCAGACTCACTTTTTTTATTAAGCATGAAAAAAAGCATGACAAACGTGGAATCCTTTCCAAACCAGCCTTCTCTACCTCCAAAATGACTTTACCATAAACCCTGAAGTATTTCCTTCTTTTACAAAACCAAGCAAGCACAATTTTTATAGAAACCATGCCTGGGCATATGTGTGTATAAAACAGCGGAAATGTATCCATACCTTTCTTACTAATACTCTACTTTCCATACATTTGAATTTCTCTTACTAATTTCATGTCCCTTTGCTCAAAATGGAACAGACTGTCATTTGTGATGTGACTGGACAGATCTTCAAGAACTGTAGCAACTTGCTGTGGGATGTTTAGGCTTCACAACATATATTATGATTACCCCTGTATTTCACAACATATATTATGATTACCCCTGTATTTCCCCCAAGCTAATGAAATTCCCAATCAAATTTTTGAAAAATAGATTGTCTTTTTATGTTTATAAATAATGTCTGTTAAGTGCATAAAACTACAAATAAAATATTTAAAAACAGCAAGAAAATAAAATCACCTAGTCCTTTACTTAGAAATACTTTGATAAATATCTTTTCATATATTTAATGTCCATACAACCAAATGTATAATTAAAACAGGCCCCTATTTTTCATTTAATCAATATAACAGACTTTTTTCATGACTTTGTGATTTCAATATGTGATTTCATTATGGATTTCAGTAAATTTCATTATCTTAATGGTTCTCTAATTGTGTGGACATATCAACATCTATTTTTTGCCAATTTTGTATTTATGTAACATAGAACATTTGCAAGTATTTACTGTTATAAACAATTTAGTAATTAATATCCTTGTACTCAGAGATGATATTCAAACTATATAATGGGTCCAGGAATAAATCAATAAAAAATTATGTAAAAAACCATAAGAGGCTCTTAATCTCAGGAAATAAACTGAGGGTTGCTGGGGAGTGGTGGGGGTCAGGAAATAAACTGAGGGTTGCTGGGGAGTGGTGGGGGAAGAATAGGATGGCTGGGTTATGGATATTGGGAAGGGTATGTGCTATGGTGAGTGCTGTGAATTGTGTAAGACTGATGGTTCACAGACCTGTACCCATGAAGCAAATACATTATATGTTAATTTTTAAAAAGTCATGATGATCACCTTCCCAAAAAGAAAATAATGACAACTACAAAACACACACACACACAGATAAGACAGCCTCGTCATGATGACCCCCCCAAAAAAGAAAATGATGACAACTACAAAACACACACAAACACACACACACACACACACACACACAACATAGCCTTACATATGCAACTGAGTCTACATTAGCCTGGATTAAATTAACATAAGTTATTAAACATTAAATTTTACATGTTTCATTTATTATTTTCTTCCAAAAAATTCTTAAGAATGGAACTGTGGGGTCAAAAATACATACCATTTTAAAGATGATTTTGAAGCATACTCCTAAAATATCTTTCCAACTAGCTTATTATTCATTTACACTCCCACCAGCAAAGGGAAATAGGATTACCAATTTTCTAACAGTCTTGACAACACTGAATATTTATTATAAGCCCTGTCAAGAATCTCTACTAACCAATACGCAAAAGATGATGTCTAATAGATTACATCAATGACCTCAAATCTTTGCCTCTCCCTAGTTATTCATGTCCTCTACCACGTGACTTTGCAATCCCTCCTGTTAAAAGATATATTTCTTGCCCTTTGATTCTGAGTTTGGTCATGTCTTTTGCTTTGCTCAATGATATGTTGGCAGGTATAATCCAAGCAGAGGCTTGATACACAAACACTTGCCCAACTGGACTTGCACTCTTTGTACTTATACCACTGCCACAAGAAAGGCATATTGAACAGCCCACTGATCCCAAAAAAGAGGATGAGAAATACATGGAACTCCAGTGGAGTATGAAAGATACATGGAGCAGAACTGCCCTAGCTAAACAATCCCAGACAAGCCTCAGCTAGATGCAGGCACCAGCTACATAGAGAAACAAAAGCAAGCCTAGCAAATACATCCCAAAGCAGGGCAACTTCCAGTCAACAAAAAGATGTGCAAGTTTTGATAACAACCAATGGGTTTTTTTAGCCATGGGGTTTGGAAATGTTTGTTACACAAAAATGGGCTAAATGACACAACAGCTCCTTTAATTTCAACTTATTTGGTTAATTTTTGTGTTTTTTGTTCCTTTACATTTCTTCTTTTATGGTTTCTCTGCTCATGTCACCCATCCTTTTGATTTTTATTATTGATTTGTAATAGCTCTTTATGGTATATCTCATTGTGTGTATATATATATATATACATATATATATATAATATATTTTTTTCTTAGCCTTTTATTTATGTGTTGATCATAGCATACAAAGATTTTAAACACATGTACTTAAATCTTTCTATACTTTATTAATTTATATTTGGTTACCTACTTGGAGAGACCTTCCTTCTACATCAAGATTTAAAAAATATTCACCTACATTTTCTTTCAATATTTATATTGCTTCTGTTTTTACAGTTAAATATTTATTATAGCTAGACTATATTGTGGTAAAAAGTTATGAGATAAAGAATCTAACATCCATTTTTTTAACAGACAGTCCTTCCAATACTACTGAAATAGTACTGAAACCGTACTGTTGAATAATTTTTTATTCCATCAATTTCAGGTAACATATGCATCATGACATCAATTTTCCCAAAATGTTTGCATTTGTTCCTAGCTGTTCTGTACTAATGATTTATTAGTACATTCTTATTCGAGTACCCCAGTGATTTCTTTTTTATCAGCTTTATACAATTATAAATCTTGGTGAGGAGGTACACATCTATTACTCCTTTTACCACACACAAAAATAATTGTGTAGATATTTTAGAAGTGTATTCTTCCTAATTAATTTTAGAAGTATTCATTGGAGTTTTCAAAAAAGCTTCATTTAGATCTAATTAATTAATCTAATTAATGTATCTAATTAATTTAGAGAAAATGGCTGTTTTAGTCTTTTCATTTAGAAATATGGCATGTATTTCATTGATCTATAGTCAGCCATTTTATTAAACTGTTTCATTCAGTAAATTTTCAATTGATTCTCTTGAGGAGACAACTATATAAACTTGAGATAGTCCTCTAAAATAAATAACATTATAAAGAATGCATTTTTGTTTTAAAGTATGAAATGTTTTATTTCACACTGTATATATTCCACAACACTTTTTATGTAAAGCAAAAGCAGACAATAAGTCAAGGATTTTCAGCATCTTCTTAGTTATAAATTTTCAAGATAGTCTTCATGATTTTTTATTCAAATTGACAGGATTTTCTACTTACAAAATAGTTGAAGTGTTTGGTGAAAAATTTTGCAAATTTGAGTATTTAAGTATTTGACTATTGAGATGCAGGGGAGCCTGGGTGGCTCAGTAGGTTGGGCCTCTCCCTTCAGTTCTGGTCATGGTCTTAGGGTTCTGGAATTGAACCCCACACTGGGCTCTCTGCTCAGCAGGGAAACTGCTTCCCCCCCCATTCTGCCTGCCCCTCTGCCTGCTTGTGCTATCTCTCTTGTCGAATGAATAAATAAAATCCTTAAAAAAAAAAAAAAAAGACTATTGAGATGCAGAAATTGCATCATTAATGATTTGCAGGGGATTCTAATCAGAAATGACATTGCCTTCTAGCTAGCCCAAACTCCAGTCTGTAGATTATTTGCATTAAAATCACATTGTTTTTGTAACACGAATATTCCTGCATCCCACATTATACACAATTAATCTGAATCTGTTCTGGGCATGGCCTGTGTATTAGTAATTTTTAAAATCTCTCTCTCCCTGCTATTTAAATTATCCTCCACAGATGAGTAGCATCAACATCTCCTGGGAACTTGTTATCAATGCAGAATCTCAGGCCTCACACTTCAGAACTTCTGAATCAAAATCTGTGTTTTAATAAAATCCCCACATAATTCACATGCACGTAAGGTTGGAAAAGCTGGGGTTTGTGAAAGTCCAATGTGTAACCAGGGTTAAGGATGACTGCAATTAAGCAACACATCCTCCCATCATGCAATTTAATAATAGAAATTATTGTTTCTTAATAAAGATTCACTTTTCTCCCTACAAGAGAATTTACTGGTACAGAGACAAAAGGTGGAAGAGGAAGACCCAAAAAGGAGAACATCACTCACTAAAATTTTAAATAAATATTGAAATACTAAAACCAGATTTTGAGGTTGAAAACAACTTACTACATCCACTAGGATACTCCCGTAATTAACTTTATCATTAGAAATTTCTAAATAGCTTTGAATTACCAATACATTTACAACCTGGACCACTTATCCATGCTTAGTTGTAATGATTCAGTTATCTTCCTCTCTTTTCACTAGTTCCTATGAATTAAAGACCTATAATGTATTATCCTTTCTTCCATCAAAATTACCACAAAATGTTCTTAGGCTTTAGGAAAAAAGCACAGCTAGGATATAGTATATAAAGAGAGCGATAAGAGCAGCAGGCATAATTGAGAGATTATTGTGCATGCGTTGTTTTCTCTGTAGGCTCCAGAGTATTATTCTCTGCTAACGATATTGAATTTTACTTTTTAAGTTCTTTTGTTTATTTGTTGTTTTTAATCATGGAAAGCCAAACTAAACTTACAAGATTACTTTACTAAGCACCAGCATTTTAGAGGAGTTTTGCTTTGTTCTACATCTGGAAAGATAAACTGACCTACGACCTTTTGCACAATCTGTAACTCTCCAGAACCTGTAAGAAAACCGCAGAAACAACCACATTTACGCACATCAGCACCACAGTAAATCCACGTGAGCTACGAGGTGGAAATAAAAGGCTTGGGCCAGTGCTGCTGGAATGCATTGTGATAAAAAAAAAAAAAAAAAAAAAAAAAAAAAAAACCATCCAGGAGGGAACAGCAAACAGCATTTAACTTGTAGCATGTTTTCTCAGTAACGTGCTCTAACTAGAAGCTGCGCTCTGTGTCATCTTTATTGTATTCTTCCTCCTTCAGAGTTTTGACAGAAGATTAACTATGAACTCTTAAGTTATATTTAATAGAATTAACCTATTAACAATGAAACTGGTCACAGCTGTATTACCCAGCTTCTCCAGGTCATTCACGGATTAGACTTTTTGTTCACTACCCAAGAATGCCCATGTTGTTGTTTCTGCCTCTTTGTTAACAGTTAATAAAACCAGTGTTACCAGACAGGGTACAGCTGACCCACTTGTAAGGACAGAATTGGGACCTAACCAACAGAAGAGGGGATGGTGGTAATCCTCTGATGATTTTGACTAAATAAAGCAGTCTGTGATTTGTATAATCTCTTGAACAGCCTGCTTCTTGGTTCTTGGCTGGTGGCTCTATTGGTTCCCCTGCCTAGGATGATCTTTCACTGATTTTGCACCAGTGCTTCCTGCTAGCCACCTGGGTCTTCCCTGACTGCCTACTCCAAAGGAGCTTCGGTTCCTCCTTATCAAAGAACTTTGCTTTTTTTCCTTCAGAACACTCATCATCATCTGATACATACAGTTTTAAATTTTAAATACTGTCTAGTTTTCCCCCATGAAAGTGTTTGCTCCAATAGGGCAGAGACCATGTCTGTCTTATGACCAAGCATATGGTTCCCAGAACCAGAAGAGAGTTTGGCCCCTTGAAGGCTTTCAATGATTATTCATTGAATAAAAGAATGAGCTATGATAGCCACAGGAATCAACTCTTAGGAGTATCTAATATAATCTGAGATATCAAATATTAATATTAATCTATGATGAGAAAGCTGTGGTTAGGTAGAATAACTTATTTCAAATGAAAACCTGGGCATTTATAAAATCTACTGTGTTAGATCTATTTAGATTAGAACAGGTTTATTTATCTTGTATTACTCTTTTTCATCTATTCCTCACAGAAGAAATGCCTTGGCTCCAACTATTAAATTTGACTGTGGTTCTTATGCCTCAGGCCAACCCAAGGAGGAATATATCAATTAAAAATGCAGGAGATGTTTTGTTTATGACTTCCTTTGCTGTGAAAACGTTTTTTATTTTGATACAGTTCCAATAGTTTATTTTTGCTTTTTGTTTCCCTTGCTGGAGAAAAAAGTTGCTATAGTCAATGTCAAAGAAGTTACTGCCTATGTTCTCTCCTAGGAGTTTTATGGTTTCAGGCCTCACATTTAAGTCTTTAATCCATTTTGAGTTTATTTTTGTGTATGGTTTAAGAAAGTTGCCGAGTTTCATTCTTTTGCATGTAGCTATCCAGTTTTGCCAGCTCTATTTATTAAAAAGACTGTTTTTCGACATTTATATTCTCATCAACTTTGTCTCAGAATAATTGATCATATAAATGTGGGTTTATTCCTGGACTCCATTCTGCTCCATCTATCTATGTGTCTATACTATTTTGATTACTACAGCTTTGCAGTATATCTTGAAATCTGAAATGAGATGCCTCTAATTTTGTTCTTTCTCAAGATTGCATTAGCTATTCAGGGTCTTTTATGGTTCCATACAAATTTTAGTATTGTTTTTTCTGGTTCTGTGAAAAATGCTGTTGATGTTTTGATAAGGATTGGTTTGTATCTGTAAGAACATTTTAACAATATCAACTCTTAAAATCTGTGAGTGTGGAATGTCCCTTTGTGTCATCTTCAATTTCTTTCATCAGTGTTTTATAGTTTCAGTTTTTCACCTCTTTGTTTAAGTTTATTCCTAGATATTTTATTCTTTTTGGTGCAATTGTAAATGGAGCTATTTTCTTAATTTGTCTTTCTGTTACTTCTTTAGTGTATAGTAATGCTACTGATTTTTGAGATACTAATTTTATATCTTTCAGCTTGGTGGAATTCATTTATCACTTCTAATAGTTTTTTGGTGGCATCTTTAGGATTTTTTTTGAAGTAAGGTATCATGTCATCTGCAAATAGTGACAGTTTAATTTCTTTTTTACTGGCATGAATGCCTCTTATTTCTTTTTTTTGTCTGATTGCTGTAGCTAGACTTCTAGTACTGCATTGACTAAAAGGGGTGAGAGTAACATCTCTGTTTTTTCTTGACCTTAGAGGAAAAGCTCTGTTTTTCACCATTGTATATGATGTTAACTATGAATAGATATTTTTCCAAAGAAGACATAGAGACAGTCAACAGGTTCATGAAACGATGCTTAATATCACTAATACTCAGGGTGATACAAATCAAAATCACAATGAGATATCTCATGCCTGTAAGGATGGCTATTATCAAAAAGTCAAGAGATTAAAGTGTTGGTAAGAACATAAAGGAAAGGGAATCCTTGTGCACTATTGGTGAAATGTAAATTGGCATAGCCACTATGGGAAAACAGTCTGGAGGCCCCTCAAAAAATTAAAAATAGAACTACCATATGATCCAGCAATCCCACTTTTCTGTATATAACCAAAGTAAATGAAATCACTATCTCAAAGAGATAATTGTACCTGCATGTTTATTGATGCCTTAATCACAATAATCAAACCACAGACACAACCTAAGAGTATGTCAATGGATGAAAGAATAAATAAAATGCCATAAACATATATATATAATGTAATATATATACTATGTCACATATACATATATATTTATATATAATTTAGCTGTATCTTTTAAAAAATAAGAAATCTTGTCATTTGCAACAACCTGGATGAAACTTGAGGTCATTGTGCTAAGTGAAATAAATCACACAGAGAATGACAAATACTGTATGATCTCACTTACTTGCGGATCTAAAAAGCTAATTCATAGAAACAAAAAAAAATGCAAGAGATGTTCCTATTTTTTGCGAAGTATTCACTGATCTCCAAACAAATTTTCAAGTGAAATTTTAAAAAGCCTTCTCATATTTGGCTTATTTTATTGTTTTATAACCCTCTATAAATGTATCTATTTCCAAATTTAAGTAATATTTATTTGATCCCAAAACAAAATTTATTCACTGTAAAGCCTTTCAATCTAGATCTGCCCTTGTCAACTGTTAAAAACCTATATGGTAGCATTTCATGTTATGGAAGTGTGAAAAGTAGCTTCCCCAGAGAGAAATGAACCTTGCTAAGACAGAATTTAATTACCTTTTCTGCTCAGTCTAGGCACCAGAACCTGTCATTTAACACTTGGTGCAGTTCATGTGACCCAGTTATCTACAAATATCAGTACCTGAAAATGTTCCATACCTTGCTAATCTGCAAATAACAACAAAATCTGTTGCACAAATGCTGAATCTGCACTCTAAAATTTTCTCTATATAGCCATACTCCCCAAACTCTGAAGAATATGCTGTATATAATGGATTTCCAGATGCTCTTCACAAAATATTTGATGATGACCTTTGGTGAGTTTGAAAAGACAGTCTATGCAGTGATTATGAATGCAGAGTATGGAATCAGACATCTGGGTCTGAATCGAGCCCTGCCAGCTGTTTGCTGCCGAACTCTAAGTAAGTTACTTAGTGCTTCTGAACATCGGATCTCCAAATGAGGGAAATAACAGTGCCTACCTCAAAGTATTGTGAGAATCACACATACCAGGACCTATAACTCCTCAGCACAGTATCAGGTACATACTCTGATAGAAAGAAATGATAACTGCTTTGTGGCCAATATTTTCCCAGTTTGTAGTTTATATTTTTAATTATATTGATTATATTGGTAATATAGTGAAATTTTCATTTTGTGCCTTCAAATTTATGCATCTACTTCCCAATTTCTCAATCATAGTGGCCGTCAGATAACTATTAGTACCTGCTGAGGGTTTAGTACTAACATCATTTGGGTCCTTTCTGTGCATCCTATCCCTTGCTATACTTGTCCCACTCTAATGCACTGTCTTTAGGATCTTCGTGCTCTTTCCTCTCCATTTTAGTCTTTGATGGCTCACTTTTGAATCATTAGGTGGTGAGTCTGCATAAGCTGGTTACTGTGGAAGGTTCTGAGTCCTGCTTATATGCTCTGCACCCACTAGTCTCGCTCAGTCTCTCACCATGATCAATCTGTCCTCTCACAGTGAACAGATCCCTCTGCTTTAGCCCCTGCATGAACCTGACTTTTCATATGAGTGTAGAAAGAGAGATTGATAGAACAGCACTTTTTTTTTGTAGAAAGAGACATTTCCTGGTTGAAGCTAGAACTGAAAAAAGATTCTCCCTGCCCCCACTGCCCACAAAAGTGAATGTCATAACATTTCCTGTATGAGCTATTTAAGTATCTATCTATCTATCCACAATAACTTAGGATATTGTCATAGATCTGCTACTTGCTTAATGCCATGTGATCTATGTGATCCCAGATTTGATTACAAATACACACAGACGTATTAGTAGCTTTTAAACTACTGATGATATATATGACCATGAGGCAGGAAAATTGTTCTTATTTTCTGGAATTTGTAAAAAGATCAAGAATTCTCAGTTTCATAGTATGAGTTGGTATTTCTAGTGAGAAAATATAGACAAGAAAAAAAAGATCAGTTACAATTTCTATTCAGATAAATTTAATAATAATAATCTTATAGCCAAGTTAATGCCAGTCATGGGTAGAAAAGTAACACATATTTGTTCTAGAAAAATTTTACATATACAAAGTAGTACATATAAGAAAATTTAAATAATCTGGCTTATTGGGGAAATTCAAATCAAAACCACATTGAGATACCATCTTACACCAGTTAAAATGGCAAAAAAAATTGACAAGGCAAGAAACAAAAATGTTGGAGAGGTTGTGGAGAAAGGAGAACCCTCTTATATTATTGGTGGTAATGCAAGTTGGTACATTTTGGAAAACTGTGTGGATATTCCTCAAAAAGTTAAAAATAGAGCTACCTTGTAACCCAGCAATTGCACTACTGGGTATTTACTCCAAAAATACAGATGTAGTAAAAAGAAGGGTCACATGCACCTCAATGTTCATAGCAGCAGTGTCCACAATAGCCAAATTGTGGAAAGAGCCAAGATGCCTTTCAATAGATGAGTGGATAAAGAGGATGTGGTCCATATACACAATGGAATATTACTCAGCCATCAAAAAGAAGGAATACCCAACATTTGCATCAACTTGGATGGGACTGGAGGAGATTATGCTAAGTAAAATACGAAAAGTGAAATTGGCTTTCAAACAGATAAAGTCGATTATCATGTGGTTTCACTTATTTGTGGAACATAAGGAATAGCATAGAGGATATTAGGAGAAGAGAAAAATGGGAAAAATGAAGGGGGCGAAATCAGAGTGGGAGATGAACTCTGAGAGACTATTAAGATTCTAGGAAACAAATAGAGAGTTTTCGAAGGGAGAGGGTGGAGGGGATGGGTAAGTCTGGTGATGGGTATTAAGGACGCCATGGACTGCATGAAGCACTGGGTGTTATAAGCAAACAATGAATCATGGAACATTATATCAAAAACTAATGCTGTATTGTATGGTGACTAACACAATAAAAATAAATAAATAAAACCTGACTGTTACTCTTTCCCCTCTCTTAGAACATGTGTCCATCTGGCCACTGTCAATACTTCTAATTATAAGTCTGAATTACCAAGTCACTAATTTGGGATTTTCTTAATTTTCTTGATCACTGTTTTAAACATTTTTGGTGGTAGAAAAATAATATTAACCAATATATAATACTCTAAGTTCATTCTAATTTTTTCCTTAGTAAAATTAGAATTTCCCTAACTATCTTCCTTTTTCTTTTTCAGCATTGTAGTTTCATTCAGAGACTTATGTAAAAACAAGGCATTTGGAAGGATGTGGGATGTGTGGTGTCTGTTCCTCAGTCACCCTGCCCCAGGACAAGTCTGACAGATGCTGTGTGCTTTTCACATGGCCACCACAGAAAGCTCCTGCCAGAAGTCAATCCTGAGATGCCCCCATCCAAAAGGAGAATAATACTTAGAATATTTTTTTTTCCTAAAAGTGTCTCGGTTTGAGTTTCATGCCTGAAAAAGAATGAGGGGGCAGACTAGGATAAAGTATAGTGAGCCAGATTCCACTCCAAGAAGTACAAGTAAAGAACCAGAAAGAATGAGACAAGGAAGGATAAAAGGCCAAGATAAAGAGATGTTATTGAGATTAATAGTGTGGACCATAGCTCTTCAGAGACAAAACCAGCCCCCGACAAACAGGACTAGCCTGAAACTATCAGCTAGACTTAGGTTTTGCTAACAGCTGGCCTGACACTCACAGCGAGGTCTCAGTGTTCTCAGATTGGGCAAGAATAATTTCACAGACCATTAACATCAGAAAAGGCCACTCTGATTGTAATGGACAAAAATATCACTTTATAACCATATCTGAAAACAAATAAAAACATGAACATTGCTCAAGCCATTAAAAACAACCAAGTATCTCCCTAACCTTGCTAATACGAATGACTGCTATTTTTTTTTACCAGTTACAGATACAACTTCACTTTTTTCCTCCCATCTTAAAGGTAAGATTTGAGATATGCAATCACAGAATTATCCTTGCTTCCTGACTGTATCCAATCCTGAACAGGGCACCATTGTCTTGAACTCTCCCCCAAAATACCTAATACAGTCAAAAATTTGTAAGTCCTTTCTGACTGCCTCTTAAAGTGGATGTCTCACAGTTCTCCATGTGGTGCATTCTGTTTGCAATACGCATTAGACCTAATTTGTTCACCAGCAGATGTGTTTCTGCTGGTCTCTGGTTATGGGGTATTGAGACGTTCTATTATGCTGGCACTTCTTGATGAGTTTATAGAATGTATCACAGACTTGTCCAATAGAAAGAGAGAGGCAGAAGGAGCTGTGCTTGGACTCAGACCAAGGAAGTTCCTGCTTTGGTGATGTGGGACCCATGAGGCATAAAGTGAAGTAAGCCAAATTTCAATCCCAGCTACCTCTCAAATCCAATGTATGAGTCTCCTTTGCATTTCTCTTATCTGTGCCCACTATAGCATTCTGATCTTCAATAGGTACTTAAAGCAACATGGGATTCCCTTGGACACAAGAACCAAGAGGTAGGGCTGCTTGCACTGCAGCCTGGGTCAACTGGAGCTCTACTCTTGCTCAGGCCTTACTCAATGTCAGCAGCTTTTTATTTAGGTCATCCAGTTAATAAAATGGGCAGTACTCCAATAAGTGGAAAAAATTACTACCAAAGTTTAAATACACCTACTAAACATTGAAGAGTTCAACAACCCATTGTTTGTGAAACGACCTATCTTTTCATGCCCAAGATTCTTGGATTCCATAAAGTTCACTGAACTGTCAGACCCTTGTATTTTCAGAAGTGTGTGTACAAAAGAAGAAGAAGGAGGAGGAGGTGAAGAAGCCAACAAAGAGGAAGTACATGTATGTTAAGGCACTTGGCATAATGACTTATCAACTGATAAAATCAATGTAATGAATGGCCAATGCCCTAGGAACTAATTGATTCAGTTAGTGAAAACCTAATTCTTTTGGTATCTTTTATGTTTTGACATTTAAAAACAGAACATTTATAAGATCCCAACATGAAGACCATAAATGGAATAATTGCTATAAGTGGAATAACTAGTTGATTAATCTGCCATCTTCTTCAAGATAGCCATCTTTCATTCCTGTCAAACTACAGAATTAAATGGGAATGTGAGAAGAATTGCTGTATTCATTCATGACGGTATTAGTTTCTATGATTATTTTTTACATTCTATTTTGAGAAGGAGGGATAAACTTAACAAATGTTGTGTAGGACAGTACACTAAAAATTACAAACATCTCTCGGAAAAATTAAATGATATTTGTAAATGGATAAAATATAGATATCTATAAATCCCCAAATTAAAATTGTTTAAATGTCAATTCTACTAAAATTGATCTATAGAGTCAGTACAATCCCAATTAATATTCTAACTGACTGTTTTTGGTATAAATTTCAAGCCGAATCTAAAATTTATTTAGAAATAGAAAGGCTCTATAACAGCCAGAAAAAAAATTAAAAGACTTACACTTGCTGATCTCAAGGCTTACTATTTAAGCTACAGTAATTAAGAAAATGTGGTATAAGCTTAAGAATAGATACATAGATCAATGAAACAAAACAGCATCCAGAAAGAATTCTGCATCTATACAGTCAATTGAGCTTTAACAATAATGTCAAGATAATTCAACAGAAGCAAAAGATAATTTCAACAAATGACGCTAGAACAACTAGTATTCATATGGAGAAAAAAATCAAGTTTTAATCATTGCATCTTTTACAAAATTAACTCAAAATAGATCACAGATGTTAACATAATGCTAAAACTCCAAAACTCCTAATTATTAAGGAAATGAAAATTAAAAACACAGTGAGATATCACCTCACACCTATCAGAATGGTTATTGCCGAAAGACGAGAAATAACAAGTGTGGAGAGGATGTGGAGAAAAGAGAATCCTCATAAACTGTTAATGGGAATGTAAATTGGTACAGCCAATATGGGAAACAATATGGAGATTTCTCAAAAAATTAATAATAGATCAACCATATGTTCTAGTTATTCCACTTCTGGGTATCTATGCAAAGAATAAGAAAACAATAATTTGAAAAAATATATGCACCCCTATGTTCCTTGCAGTACTATTTATAATAGCCGAGATACTGAAACAATCTACTTGTTCACCAATAGATAAATGGGTAAAGAGGATATTACAGGTACACACACACACATATACACACATACTGGGATACTATTCAGCCATAAAGAAGAATTTGCCATTTGTGACAACATGGCTGGACCTTGGCAGTATTAAGCTAAGTGAATTAAGTCAGAGAAAGACAGATACCATATGATTTTACTCATATGTGGAATCTAAGTATACAAAACAAATGGAAAAATAAAACAGTATAAAATCTCATAAACATAGAAAACACATAGATGATTACCAGAGGGGAGAAGATTTGGAGGGTGAACAAAAAGGATGAAAGAGGTCAATTATATGGTAACAGATGGTAACTAGACTTTGGTGATGATCACTTTGTAACACTAACAGATGTTAAATTACAATGTTTTACGTGTAAAAGTTATATAATATTATATATTAATTTTACCCCAGTTTTTAAAAAATCCTTCTAAAATGGATAATTTTTTTTTAAAAAACTGGCAAAGCAAGTGAATCTTTTTTATACTTATGGTTGAACTGTAAAATGACAATCACTTTGGCAAACAGTTTTCTAGTCTCTTAAAAGTAAATACAATGAAGTAGCAAATATAAGTATATTCTCTATGAGAATAGTAAAATACAATAAATTATTCATATTACATTAGAAGTAGCAAATTAATTTTTTTCATTCTTGAAACTGAGAAACAGTAAAAGAGAAGATTCAAACATATTTTTGAATATGAAAGTGATCACTACTAGAATTAGTCATAAGGTATACAGATGGCTTCCAATTCAGTAGGCAATATAAAAGCAAAGAAAATGTGGCCCATTTAGCAACAGCAGTGCACATGCATGCATATAAAACAATATTCTCTAAAACTTAGAATACAAAAGTCCTGACATAAAAAATAAAACCTCAGAAAGTATAAAACAAAATGGTGAGAGTTAGGGTTGGGGTTACGGTTAGGGTTTTCAATAAATTGAAATTGCCTGAAATTCAACTCAAAAAAAGGCAAATACTCTAGAATCATCTATAGATCAGCATTAAAACTATCATCTTGGAAAAGGTATGCTTAAAAATACTATTAGAAATATTACAAATGAGGGGCACCTGGGTAGCTCAGTGGGTTGGGCCTTTGCCTTCAGCTCAGGTCATGATCTCTGGGTCCTGGGATCAAGCCCCACATCGGGCTCTCTGCTCAGCAGGGAACTTGCTTTCCCCTCTCTGCCTGCCTCTCTGCCTGCCTCTCTGCCTACTGGTGGTCTCTGTCTGTCAAATAAATAAATAAAATCTTTAAAAAATAAAAAATTTTAAAAAAAAGAAATATTACAAATGAGGGACACCTGGGTGGCTCAGTTGGTTAAGCGACTGCCTTCGGCTCAGGTCATGGTCCCAGGGTCCTGGGATCGAGTACCACATTGGGCTCCTTGCTCAGCGGGGAGCCTGCCTCTCTCTCTGCCTCTGCCTGCCGCTCTGCCTGCTTGTGTTCTCCTTTTCTCTCTCTCTGCCAAATAAATAAATAAAATCTTAAAAAAAAAAAAAGAAATATTACAAATGAAAAGATGAGAGCAGCTAATTTTGGCAAAAACAAGTAAGTAAAAATGCAATACAGATGTCGGATAATATAAATTTTATGGTAAAATATATCAGATTGAAGGAAGAATGTTGATAATTTATAAAGAGGTTTTAATCAAGAAAAATATAACAATTATAAACATTCCAACCAAAGATTTTCCTTTAACATTTCTTGTTGTACAGGTCTACCAGCAACAAATTTTCTCAGCTGTGTGCATGTGTGTGTGTGTGACAGGGGGGTGGGGGGAGAAAAGACTTCATTTGTCTTCATTTTCAAACAAATTGTCAACGTTACAAAATTTAAAGTTTTTGTTCCTTCAGAAATTTAAAGTTTCCTTTTTAAAAAATAAAAATTAAATTACTTTTTAGTTTGCATGGTTTCTGACAAAAAATCTGTAATAATTCTTCTCTTTGTCACTGTACATAATGAGGCCTTTTTCCTCTGATTTCCTTTTATATTCAAACTTGGAAGTATATTTGACCCTTTTTTGTTGAATATTTTTCTGCTCTCCCACCCACCTTCACTGAGGACTCCAATTACATGTATGTTAGACTACTTGGTGTTATCCCACAGGTCACTGAGGCTCTGCTCATTTGTCTCAGTCTTCTCTTCCTCTCTGTGCTTTTCATTTTGGATTCTCTATGGCTGAGAGTTTGCAGATCTTTTCTATGCTGTCTAATCAGCTGTTGACCCCAATCAACTGTATTTTCCATTTCGCATATTGCACTTTTCAGTTCCAGAAGTTCCATTTGGGCTATTTCTCTCTTCATCATATTCATGGTTTCCTGTACCTCCTTGAACATATGGTGCACATATATAATTATTGCTTTAACATCCTCCTTTGCTAGTTTCATCAACTTTTTAATTCTTAGAGCTATTTTCTAGGTCCATTTCTATTTTCGTGTGATTATAATCACATTTTCTGCTTGTTTGCGTGGCTGGTTAGCTTTGGGTTTGATGCCATTTATTGTGAATTTAATGTTGTTCTTTGCTGGGTTTTGCTGTGTTCCTTTAAATAATGTAGGATTTTGTTCTGGCATACAGTTAAGTTACTTGAAATAAGGTAAATAATTTTGAAGCTTAAAGTCTTTAAGTTTTACTGGGGTATGTCAAGAGCAGCCTTTAGCATAGAGCCAATTTATGCCCACAACTAAGCTGAAACTCTTCTGAATGTCCTACCCAATGCCTATTTCCACTTGGATAGCGGAAACATAAACTTTTACCAGTTAATTTGAATTCTGAGAATTGTTCTGCCTAGTCTCTTTGTAATGTGTTCCCACCCTGATTTCAGACAGTTTCCTCTCATGCATTATAGAGATCAATACTCAAGTAAAGAATTGTGAGAGGTTCCTGCATAACCCTAAAGCTCTATCTCTGTGTTGCTCTCTCCTCACTGGTACACTGTCCTACAAATTCTGGCTAAATTGTTTTTTGTGGATTAAACCTCCTTCTCCTATCTTAGCAAGCTCCCTAGTCTCTGGCTGCGCTCTCCATAAGCTAAGCAGTAAAGTGATGCAGTTAGAGACCTTATTTTGTTTCTTTTCTTTAGGGTATCACAGTCCCGTGTTATCTTTTGTCCAATGTCTAAAAACCATTGTTGTATAAATATATCGCCTGGTTTTCTATTTGCTTCAAGTGACAAGTCCTTATTATTTCATCTTGGATGGAAGTAGAAGAAACACATCAACAATTTTAACAATGTGTTCAAAAACATATATTTGCATTAATCTTATTTTAATGGTGAAATGCAGGAATAGTAATAGCCCCAGTATTTGAAGGCATAGGAAGATAAATATATTGAGAAACAAGAGAATATGTTATATTGGTAAATCATCCGTTCAAACCATCCCAGTGTTTGGCAAAAACATACAGGGTGTGTTGAAATTAATTTACTTGTTTAAGGGAATGAGGATATTTCAAAGTATTTTTTTCCCTTTAGTGAAATGATATTTCCCCAAACTCTGAATGCCTACTTATTAGAGAAATTTCTTTTTGAATCAGGGATAGCAAACTAACTCCAAGAGATTTAAAATGAGATATCCTGCCCGACTAATTATTCTCCTCCTAAAAGGAGAACAACATTTCTAGGAACTCACTTTTGTTCCATCTTCCTCGTGGAATTAATTAACTGTTCCACCATGATAAAATGAAAGTCATTAACATAATATTGCTATGTCCTGTCTAGTTTCCAGTGTTCCTCTCATGTAAAAATTGCTTTCTAAAAGCAATGCATAAGTTCTGCCTCTTTCAACTAAAGCTGACGATTTCACACTTGTGAATTACCCAAATTTAGACCCCCAGAGACTCATAACTGACTACATGTTCCCAAAGAGTCATTAATTCACCAGCATTTGCTCATAGTAACTCCTCTTTCTCACCAAGGCCTTGATGAGTAATTCACTCTGCTGATCCATCTCTATATTTGTTCAAAGATAAAAACTGCTCTGAGAGGTGCTTATCTCCGTTAGTCTGTTTGCCAAAACTGCCACAACTGAGGCTGTACAAGTAACCACGGTGGGGAGGGCACTTACCCTCAGGTCTGTATAGTTGCTTTTTAGTATCGTTTTAAATGTGCCATAGCATTTCATTTTTCCCACAAAAGTCCCACACACACAAGGTGACCAACACTGTTTGCTCCTCTCCAACTGTAATCAATAGAAAAATAAAAACAAAAGAAATCTTGTCTCTTGAAAATAAAAACTAGATGTGAATATGTAAACAAAAATTGCATGAGTTGCAAGAAAAAGAAAACCCAGCAGCGTGGAAATCTTTTTTTTTTTTTTTGACCCTATTATTTATTTGACAGAGAGAGATCACAAGTAGGCAGAGAGGCAGGCAGAGAGAGAGAGAGGAGAAAGCAGGCTCCCTGCTGAGCAGAGAGCCAGATACGGGACTAGATCCCAGGACCTTGAGATCACGACCTGAGCCAAAGGCAGCAGCCTAACCCACTGAGCCACCCAGGCGCCCCGTGTGGAAATCTTAAATCATAAATTTTTCAAAAGAAATTGAGTACTATAATAGCATTGTATAAGTAAATAGCATTTGAGTATGCTTCAATAAATGTTGGAAGTTACTAACAAATAAACCATCAATAAAATAGCTTGTTTTAAAAAATGAGTTAAACACAGCCACCGTTACTGTTCAAACTCACAAGCTTTCCTATAATTTTACATATACTATCACATTGATTATCACATTATTTCTTCAAAGTAAGTGCTAATGTTAACATCAACCAAAGTGAAATATTCTAAATCATGAATTAGCACTAATCCCACTATAAGAGTTTGAAAAACCTTGAAGATGTTGCTTTTTGAATTCACAAGAAAAAATGACATAAAAAGACAATTTATTAACCCATCTAATTACAATAGAGAAATTAAGTTAGATTCAACTTCCAGACTTATCTTTGATAATTTAAAGATACTTTAAATAATTTAAAGTTATGAAATAATTTATTTCCCCATATTGAAATTTATTTCCTCTCATCACAATGGTAAACCCAATAGAAGCCTCATATGCAAATATGTTTGCATTGTTGAGCCATTTTTTATCGACCCACTGTAAAGAAACTGAACTTTGGGGACCTCATCAAGATAAAAAGCTTCTGCACTGCAAAGGAAACAGTCAACAAAACAAAAAGGCAACACACATAATGGGAAAAGATATTTGCAATGACACTACAGAAAAAGGGCTGGTATCCAAGATCCATAAAGAACTTCTCAAACTCAACACCTCCCACCACAAAAAGTAATAAGTTAAAAATGGGCAGACACTTCTCCAAAGAAGACATGCAAATAGCTAACAGACACATGAAATTCATTAGCCATCAGGGAAATTCAAATAAAAACCACATTGAGATACCACCTCACACTGGTTAGAATGGCAAAAATTGATAAAGCAAGAAACAACAAATGTTGGAGAGGTTGTGGAGAAAGGAGAATCCTCTTATATTATTGGTGGGAATGCAAGTTGGTACAGCCACTTTGGAAAACTGTGTGGATATTCTTCAAAAAGTTAAAAATAGAGCTACCCTGTAACCCAGAAATTGCACTACTGGTATTTACCCCAAAGATACTGATGTAGTAAAAAGAAGGGCCACAAGCACCCCAATGTTCATAGCAGCAATGTCCACAATAGCCAAACTGTGGAAAGAGCCAAGATGCCTTTCAACAAACAAATGGATAAAGAAGATGTGGTCCATATATAACAATGGAATATTACTCAGCCATCAGAAAGGATGAATAACCAACATTTACAACAACTTGTTTGGGACTGGAGGAGATTCTGCTAAGTGAAACAAGTCAAACAGAGAAAGTCAATTATCATATGGTTTCACTTATTTGTGGAACATAAGGAATAGCATGGAATTCCTCAGGAGAAGGAAGGGAAAAATGATGGTGGGGCGAATCAAAGGGGGAGATGAACCATGAGAGACTATGGACTCCAGGAAACAAACTAAAGGTTTTAGAGGGGAGGGGTTAGGGGGATGGGCTAGTCTGGTAATGGGTATTAAGGAGGACACATATTGCATGGAGCACTAGGTGTTATACACAAACAGTGAATCATGGAACACTACATAAAAACTAATAATGTACTGTATGGTGACTAACATAAAATAATAAAAAAATTATTACAAAATATCTTATTGGGAAAAGGCAAAACACATAATGATATATAGGTCAAGTTCAGAAATTACATACAAATTCTTTGGTTATTTTCTCTTGTAAATGTGCTTCAATAAAAGAGCTGATTAAATATAACAAATATTTGGTTCATCCACTGGCTGATCTTATTTGCAGCAGAGCAATTTTTGTGAAATTTATTCTTGAAATAACAATTTACTATTTTATTATTTATAATATTGAATTCAAATTATGATTAAATATTATGACACTTTAAAAGTTAAATTAATTAAATAAAAACTTAAAAAAAGAAGCTGGATTCTGAAATCGGATAGACTCCAGGTTGCTTTACTGATACACTTACTTACTATGCTGAGATTGATGTTTGATGTATAATTAGAGCTCACTAAATATACATAAAATGATGAAAGTATTATACTTTGCCAAGTACAAACATTACCATCCCTATCCCATAAAATAGAGTTAATATTAAGTCATTCTCAGAGTAAATATAAGAGATTATAATTATCATAAATAATGCTTGAAGAGAATTCAGTACAATGCCTGACATTGTTAGCACTCAAAAAATGGTTTCTAAAAACCCACTTATTGTGCATAAATAACTAGCACATATTAAATCCCACAGTTAACTGCTTTCTTTGCTCACCACTGTTTTTACCAAATCCCCTCACTCTAAGAAGACAGACTTGCTTCAAACTTCAAACAGAAAATAGAGGCTATTTAACAGGAGATAAGAGGCCCCATATGGTTGACTTGCCACCAGGTGGCTATTTGGTCTCCTAAAATAATAATGCTCTATAAGGAGCTCAGCATTGGTCTTGGTTACTGACAAATTGGACATTTCGAGGCAGCAGTAATACACAGGCCTTGGTACATGAGACCTTCCTATTGGGTCCATGTATAACCTCCATCTCTGCCATCATGGCCACTCTGTTCACATTCCAGAGAGTTCATATCCCTATCCCATCTATCCCATCAGTTCTGGGTGACTGGTCATAGAGACTGGATAATGCCAAATGGCTAAGACATGTTGTCTGCTTGGTTATTTAGTGCCTTTTCCATGGTATATGCTTTCTGGTAGGCATTAACATTTGAGAAAATGTCTTTACTCCTTCTGAGGTACAGCTTCCCTTAACCTTTCTATTCCTCCCTCTAATATCTGTCATTTCCACTTCACTCAGATGATTGCTTTATTTGGTTTCTAAGATCCACCGGAACAGAAAGTTTGTTCCATTGCCTGGAGTCCTTGCCAGAATGTCAAATCCTACATCCCAGCAACCCCGGGTCAAAAAGTTTTTTTTATATAGTCTTACTTCTGGGCCCCCTTGATTAAGTCTCATCAAAATCCAATCACAAGTGTACTCCTCTGGCTCCTGCCCATACATGTGAAATAATTCTCAAAAGTTCTTTGGTGTGCTATTTCTTTCCTCTCTTATCAGGCTCAGCATAACCCAGCAGGGTTGTGTTTGGAACTTAGGTTACCAGCTTCATAACTAGATGAGTGGGGAATTCCTGACAGGGACACTTGTTGTCTTGTAGGGGAGAGGTTTCTGCAGTATCTTCCAACAAGAAAAATAAATAATGCTTGGTAGGGATAAGAAGACAACATCTACAAACCCTGAGGGCCTGGGGGAACCTAAACAGCCAAAACTTCGCAGGGACATTCTCCTAGATATCTTCATCCCATGTATCAGGCTCCCAGGACCTACTCTGTCTGAGCATTTAAACGTCTGTGAAGCTGTCACTTTGACTGCAAAATCTTGTGTCTGCTTCTTGGCTGGGTATGTTCCTCCACTCTAGAAGATAAGGGTTTTTATGGAAGCCACCAGAAAGTCCCTCTTGTGTTTTTAGTTAGCTCTTAACTATTTGTTAACAATCCCTCAGTTTTTCATTCTCCCTTGTAGAACATCAATAGAACTTAGCAATAATCTGCCCTCTGGCAGTCTGATTCCCCAAATCATAAGTGAAATCTTAATAATTGGGCCACCAACTGTACCAGGACCCACATTCTTCTCAGGAGAAGGTTCTCCTCACCATCTGGGCAAAGAAGCCAGTCTCTAAATGCTATCTTAGTGCCTGTTTTCTCAGACCCCTCCCAGCTTCCCTTTGCCAATTTACGTTCTCTGAGAAGCAGAAGCCAAGATGAGATCAGACATGCAGGTATTAACTGGGGTTAATGTCTCTGTGAGATAAAGGAGGAAAAGGCAGGATTAAGTAGGGAGAGCCTTAAGACGGGCATGCCAAACTGACACCTGGAAAAGAAGAGAAGGAAAAAAGGATTGGATAAGAAATTCCCAGACCACAACTCAGTTTAAGAAACTTAAACATCCCAACAGGGATGGGCATTCCTAAGCAAAGGCTGCTCATTTGAACTAGGGCAGGAATGGGCCCTAAAACCTCTGCCATACTCAGCCATTGGCTGGGAGCAATCTGGGAGCAATCCAGGGGAAGTGTGGTCTAAGTCTCTCACAAGTGCAGCAATGGAGGCCATCCCTAGAGCTGGCTCTCTCAAAGGATACGGAGCAGTGCAGGTCCGTAGCCACCACACTTGGCATGTTTGAACGTATTGAGAGATGAGAGGAGATCTGCATATTCAGAAATGAGAAGAGATCTGGATTTTGGAAATAAATTAGTGATGAGTGCACAGACAGCTAAACTTGACAAAAGGCAATTAGTAGAAAAAAAATGGTAAGTTGTACAAGAAAGAATAGTCACAATTCACTATGGTTCAGTGGTGAGTGATACTTCAATGATCTCAAGCATAGAAATTAACCAAGTAAAATGTACCGAAATGATTTTAATCAAAAACTACACTGTAAGGAGGGCAAAAGTGTGACCAGCAAAGGCGGGGGGGGGGGGGGGTCGTGGGGGAGGTGGTACAAGAGACCAGAATTACTATCTTCCATTTAGGAAGTCATAGGATAATTTTTAGGAATAAAGAATCAAGCAACAACAGTATAAGCAGTTCATTTAAAATTATTAAGGTAAATGATAGAAGTAACAACTGAAATAATTGAAAATGTTGTCTCTAGGGAGCAGGAATCTGTGGTGGAAAGAGGCTTAGCAGAGGACTACTCTTTTTATTATTTGACTTTTTGTATTATTTGACTTTTTAAACTCTGTTAATATTGAACTTTGATTAAAATATTAAAATTAAATTTTAAAAAGCAAATAAAGAATGTCCCATAGTTAATTATAAATTCTAATGAATGATTTATGCAATTTTCAGATATGATGTTGTTGAAAAGTACATCGAAACAAACTTAACTCATACTCACTAAAGGGATACACTTTTACTCTCATTTCATATTTCACTAGAAGTGTTTGAGCATGCAAAATTAAAAAGATCATCTACTGTGTCATTAGGAGATTTTAAAAGGAATGTTTTTAAGTCAGTCAGTGGGGAATTTTATGGGGTTTTTAGCTCGTTTTTTGATAATATACACTTGGCTTAAGATCTGCCTGTGTCAGCTGTTATCAGCTGCCTGTGTGCGTCACTGAGTTTGCTTTGTGGTATTATCTGTAGCCAAAGGAAACACAGAGGAAATCATCACAGCAGCTCCACACATTTTAATCAGCTGAAAAAAAAAATCTGTTCCCCCACTGGTATTTTCACACATACCTTCAACAGCAAAGCCTACTATATTATAGCAATAAAAAAAATGCAAAACAAAAAACTGTATATGGATTCTGATAGCTCCTAATTCAATCTTAAAAATGTAATTTATATAAAGTCAATAATTCTAAAAAGCCTTCTAGTCCCAAAATTTGCATTGACCTTTTCCACAACAACATCACTTGCATTTTTGCTTAGAATTGTTTCCACAATCTTACCTTCTTTGTTTCACACCCGACTCAGGGAAAGCCTCATCTTCCAGTAGGAAAATCAAAACCCCTCTCCGACAGAGAAAAAAACAAGTCTAGTAAAAATCTATCTTGAATGGAAATGATAAGCAATATCCATCATCATGTGTATCAAGTATAAATGGTTCCATAACATGAAGTGCTGGAACCATTTAACTTATATTCTGTGTCAAATTATTCCCAGTTCTGAGCCCCCACCTGCCTAGGTAGGGAAGCAGCTGATCAGTATCAGTAATTAGTTTTTACTCCCACACCATTCAAGGGGCTGTATAAGAACCCCAGGGTCCAGAGGAAATGTTATGTTCCCAGATTCTTATTCCACTGTGGTCACCATCTTACTGTTCCTCTTTTGAGCACATATCCTGCCACAATGCATGTATTTTGCACCACTGGGACCTGCTGATAGAGCAGCCTACAGAGATTTACAGAAATATCTCTTCCCAGCTCCCTCAGTGGGCAGTGCCTCAGTCATTGGAACTCTGACGGCTGCCCACAAGACTTCCAAGATTTTGCCTTCACAAAAGCCTTTAAGACTATCCTCCATGGGACCAGCAAGCTTCTGTTTCTTTTCCATTCTTTTTTCAATTAAGCCTGCTCTACCAGGGCAGAGAAGAGGTGGGGCATGGGGAAAGGTGCTCCATTAAATTATTAATACCTTGTCCTGCCACAGTTATAAAATGTTTTCAGTTACTTGTCCAATTTTCCTTAAGGTAATGAAGAGTGAGCATATAAATGCTTGTTTTCATGCCTGAAATAATTACAGCAATCCTTTGCCAACCACGCTCTTGGAGCTGGCAGAACAGTTGATTAGAAATACCTTTTCATAGAGAATAAAAGTTTGGGCAGGGAAAAAAAAAGATAGATAGGTAGATAGATATAGATAGAGATAAAAAATATTTTAAAACATCATAAATAAAAGTCTGGAATACATCTTTTCTGAAACAAATCATACTTATTAAAACCTGTTCTGCTAGAAAATCTTCCCTGAGCTCCCCTTTCAGTTGTTCTACAACCACTGATGCTGTTTTGTGATCTGCTGAGGCAGATGTACTCATAAGCCTGATCACTCAGTTAAAGGGATTGACAACCATCACCCACTTGCTTGAAAATTAATGTTACATTTGCATTCTTCCTGTACATAAACCCAAAGCCCTTACCCTACACAGGCATGAAGGGCAACTAAAAGAAGAGATATAGTGTGTATGTTTGTATGCGTATATTCAACAGTGTGTATACAAACACACACACACACACATACATATGTATCTTCACAACACTGGAGGAGTTATAACTATAAAACTATATATAGTTTATAGTTATAACTATAAAACTTTTTCTTTTCTTTTTCTGAATCAAATAATGCCTATAACTTGTCACTCGCCAAGGATGGCAAAATTTCTATATTACTTATCACTGGTGTCCACCTATTCCCTTTTACAAAATGCCTATGCCTTTTAATAAGTTATCAAGATGATTAGGAAGTACTATTTTCCCATACTAGTCTACGCATTTGTTTAAAGGATAAAATTTAAAAGATCTTTTCTCTCTCAAAATCCCCATAGATCTATACCCAAGTCTGAAGGAGAAAAGAGAAGTCTGAGGGTTTAGTATTCTCTTGCTGCATAAGGATCACTGAAGCACCTGTTAAAATAATAATTTTTGGCTACCATTCCTGGAGATTATGATTTAATGGGCCTGGGGCAGGGCCCAGAAATGTGTATTTTGTATATTTATGAAGTTTAATAAGTGATTTTGATAGAACTAGATTTGGGAACACATGTAAAGAACTGAACTGAACTTCCATATGTAAAAGATCTCAGACTTTTAAAATTTGTTATAAAATGTTAAATCACTATAAATTTACCCTAGAATTCTAAAAGCTGTGGTTGGAAAGAGATTACTATAATTTTATGAGATATAATTTATACATATTCCCCCCTGCTTTTTGTCATTATGGTAAAATACGCTTAACATGAAATTTACCATTTTTAAGTATACAGTTCAGGGGAATTAAGTACATTCACATTGTTCTGTAGCTATCACCACTATCCATCTCCAGAACTCTTCATCTTCCCCATCTGAAACTCTGTACCCATTAAACACTAACTCCCCATCCCCACACCCGTGCCCCTGTCAACCACCATTCTTTCTATCTTTGTGAAACTGACCACTCTAGGTACCTTATATAACTGAAATAATACAGTATTTGTCCTTTTGTGACTGGCTTATTGTACTCAGCATCTTGTCCTCTAATAGTCCATTATATGTATATAGCACATTTTAGTTATCCATTCATCCACTGACAGACACTGGGGTTGCTTCCACCTTTTGGCCATTGTGACTAATACTGCTATGAACATGAATGTACAAATGTCTACTCAAATCCAAATCTGTTGGATATATAGCCAAAAGCATAATTTCTGTAATTCTGTAATACTCCTAATAAGATAGAAGAGTGCCTGCATGTATTTTAGCCTGAAATTCCTAATATATAAATTTAATTCTGATTTTTTAAAGTGACAAATACAAGACTGGCCTCACATTTATTTTAGAGTTTTATCTCTACTTGCTCTTTCCTTTCAGATCTCTGCATCTCAGTATGTTTTGTTTTCCATCTTCAACACACCTCTCATGACAAGTTCACTATTCCCAACCTTCAGTTATTCTCACTTGTTCTTTAGTTTCCAAGTTCATCATCAAGCCCTGGATTGTCCCTCCAATTCCTCTTGCCCAATGAGCCATATCTTTGTGAATGAACAAGCTATCTGTCAAGAGCATTGTTCCACTGGACATTCCCACTCTCTCCTGGCCTCATCCTCTCTGGTTCTACCAGCTCTTTCCCCTTAGGCTCTAATTCTGCTTAAAACCAGAAGGAAATTCCTTTATCTTTAAAAACAATAACATGGTCTTTTCTGGTTCCATATAAATTTTAGCATTATTTGTTCCATTTCTTTGAAAAAGATGGATGGTACTTTGATAGAAATTGCATTAAATGTGTAGATTGCTTTAGGTAGCATAGACATTTTCACAATATTTATTCTTCCAATCCAGGAGCATGGAAAATTTTTCCATTTCTTTGTGTCTTCCTCAATTTCTTTCATGAGTACTTTATAGTTTTCTGAGTATAGATTCTGTGTCTCTTTGGTTAGGTTTATTCCTAGGTATCTTATGGTTTTGGATGCAATTGTAAATGGGATGGACTCCTTAATTTCTCTTTCTTCTGTCTTGCTGTTGGTGTAGAGAAATGCAACTGATTTCTGTGCATTGATTTTATATCCTGACACTTTACTGAATTCCTGTATAAGTTCTAGCAGTTTTGGAGTGGAGTCTTTTGGGTTTTCCACATATAGTATCATATCATCTGCAAAGAGTGATAATTTGACTTCTTCTTTGCCGATTTGGATGCCTTTAATTTCCTTTTGTTGTCTGATTGCTGAGGCTAGGACCTCTAGTAATATGTTGAATAGCAGTGGTGATAATGGACATCCCTGCCGTGTTCCTGACCTTAGTGGAAAAGCTTTCAGTTTTTCTCCACTGAGAATGATATTTGCGGTGGGTTTTTCATAGATGGCTTTGATGATATTGAGGTATGTGCCCTCTATCCCTACACTTTGAAGAGTTTTGATCAGGAAGGGATGCTGTACTTTATCAAATGCTTTTTCAGCATCTATTGAGAGTATCATATGGTTCTTGTTCTTTCTTTTATTGATGTGTTGTATCACATTGACTGATTTGCGGATGTTGAACCAACCTTGAAGCCCTGGAATAAATCCCACTTGGTCATGGTGAATAATCTTTTTAATGTACTGTTGAATCCTATTGGCTAGTATTTTGTTGAGTATTTTCACATCTGTGTTCATCAAGGATATTGGTCTATAGCTCTCTTTTTTGGTGGGATCCTTGTCTGGGTTTGGGATCAAGGCCTCATAAAATGAGTTTGGAAGTTTTCCTTCCATTTCTATTTTTTTGGAACAGTTTCAGGAGAATAGGAATTAGTTCTTCTTTAAATGTTTGGTAGAATTCCCCCGGGAAGCCATCTGGCCCTGGGCTTTTGTTTGTTTGGAGATTTTTAATGACTGTTTCAATCTCCTTACTGGTTATGGGTCTGTTCAGGCTTTCTATTTCTTCCTGGTTCAGTTGTGGTAGTTTATATGTTTCTAGGAATGCATCCATTTCTTCCAGATTGTCAAATTTATTGCTGTGGAGTTGCTCATAGTATGTTCTTATAATAGTTTGTATTTCTTTGGTGTTAGTTGTGATCTCTCCTCTTTCATTCATGATTTTATTTATTTGGGTCCTTTCTCTTTTCTTTTTGATAAGTCGAGCCAGGGGTTTATCAATTTTATTAATTCTTTCAAAGAACCAGCTCCTACTTTTGTTGATTTGTTCTATTGTTTTTTTGGTTTCTATTTCATTGATTTCTGCTCTGATCTTTATGATTTCTCTTCTCCTGCTGGGCTTAGGGTTTCTTTCTTGTTCTTTCTCCAGTTCCTTTAGGTTTAGGGTTAGGTTGTGTACCTGAGACCTTTCTTGTTTCTTGAGAAAGGCTTGTACCGCTATATATTTTCCTCTCAGGACTGCCTTTGTTGTGTCCCACAGATTTTAAACCGTTGTGTTTTCATTATCATTTGTTTCCATGATTTTTTTCAATTCTTCTTTAATTTCCCGGTTGACCCATTCATTCTTTAGAAGGATGCTGTTTAGTCTCCATGTATTTGGGTTCTTTTCAAACTTCCTTTTATGGTTGAGTTCTAGCTTTAGAGCATTGTGGTCTGAAAATATGCAGGGAATGAACCCAATCTTTTGATACCGGTTGAGTCCTGATTTAGGACCGAGGATGTGATCTATTCTGGAGAATGTTCCATGTGCACTAGAGAAGAATGTGTATTCTGTTGCTTTGGGATGAAATGTTCTGAATATATCTATGATGTCCATCTGGTCCAGTGTGTCGTTTAAGGTCTTTATTTCCTTGCTGATCTTTTGCTTGGATGATCTGTCCATTTCAGTGAGGGGAGTGTTAAAGTCCCCTACTATTATTGTATTATTGTTGATGTGTTTCTTTGATTTTGTTATTAATTGGTTTATATAGTTGGCTGCTCCCACGTTGGGGGCATAGATATTTAAAATTGTTAAATCTTCTTGTTGGACAGACCCTTTGAGCATGATATAGTGTCCTTCCTCATCTCTCATTATAGTCTTTGGCTTAAAATCTAATTGATCTGATATAAGGATTGCCACTCCTGCTTTCTTCTGATGTCCATTAGCATGGTAAATTCTTTTCCACCCCCTCACTTTAAATCTGGAGGTGTCTTCGGGCTTAAAATGAGTTTCTTGTAGGCAACATATAGATGGGCTTTGTTTTTTTATCCATTCTGATACCCTGTGTCTTTTGACAGGGGCATTTAGCCCATTAACATTCAGGGTAACTATTGAGAGATATGAATTTAGGGCCATTGTATTGCCTGTAAGGTGACTGTTACTGTATATGGTCTCTGTTCCTTTCTGATCTACCACTTGTAGGCTTTCTCTTTGCTTAGAGGACCCCTTTCAAGATTTCCTGTAGAGCTGGTTTGGTGTTTGCAAATTCTTTCAGTTTTTGTTTGTCCTGGAAGCTTTTAATCTCTCCTTCTATTTTCAATGATAGCCTAGCTGGATACAGTATTCTTGGCTGCATGTTTTTCTCGTTTAGTGCTCTGAAAATATCATGCCAGCTCTTTCTGGCCTGCCAGGTCTCTGTGGATAAGTCAGCTGCCAATCTAATATTTTTACCATTGTATGTTACAGACTTCTTTTCCCGGGCTGCATTCAGGATTTTCTCTTTGTCACTGAGACTTGTAAATTTTACTATTAGGTGACGGGGTGTGGCCCTATTCTTATTGATTTTGAGGGGCATTCCCTGAACCTCCTGAATTTTGATATTCGTTCCCTTTGCCATATTGGGGAAATTCTCCCCAATAATTCTATCCATCAAAATCCTTGAGGAGAACACAGGCAACAACCTCTTCGACCTCTGCCGCAGCAACATCTTCCTAGGAACAACGCAAAAAGCAAGGGAAGCAAGGGAAAAAATGAACTATTGGGATTTCATCAAGATCAAAAGCTTTTGCACAGCAAAGGAAACAGTTAATAAAATCAAAAGACAATTGACAGAATGGGAGAAGATATTTGCAAACGACATATCAGATAAAGGACTAGTGTCCAGAATCTATAAAGAACTTAGCAAACTCAACACCCAAAGAACAAGTAATCCAATCAAGAAATGGGCAGAGGACATGAACAGACATTTCTGCAAAGACGACATCCAGATGGCCAACAGACACATGAAAAAGTGCTCCATATCACTGGGCATCAGGGAAATACAAATCAAAACCACAATGAGATATCACCTCACACCAGAATGGCTAAAATCAACAAGTCAGGAAATGACAGATGCTGGCGAGGATGCGGAGAAAGGGGAACCCTCCTACACTGTTGGTGGGAATGCAAGCTGGTGCAGCCACTCTGGAAAACAGCATGGAGGTTCCTCAAAATGTTGAAAATAGAACTGCCCTATGACCCAGCAATTGCACTATTGGGTATTTACCCTAAAGATACAAATGTAGTGATCCAAAGGGGCATGTGTACCCGAATGTTTATAGCAGCAATGTCCACAATAGCCAAACTATGGAAAGAACCTAGATGTCCATCAACAGATGAATGGATAAAGAAGATGTGGTATATATACACAATGGAATACTATGCAGCCATCAAAAGAAATGAAATCTTGCCATTTGCGACAACATGGATGGAACTAGAGCGTATCATGCTTAGCTAAATAAGTCAAGCAGAGAAAGACAACTATCATATGATCTCCCTGATATGAGGAAGTGGTGATGCAACATGGGGGCTTAAGTGGGTAGGAGAAGAATCAATGAAACAAGATGGGATTGGGAGGGAGACAAACCATAAGTGACTCTTAATCTCACAAAACAAACTGAGGGTTGCTGGGGGGAGGGGGTTTGGGAGAAGGGGGTGGGATTATGGACATTGGGGAGGGTATGTGCTTTGGTGAGTGCTGTGAAGTGTGTAAACCTGGTGATTCACAGACCTGTACCCCTGGGGATAAAAATATATGTTTATAAAAAATAAAAACAAACTGTATAAAAAAATAAAAAATTTTAAAAAAATTAAAAAAAAAAAAAAAACAATAACATGGGACGCCTGGGTGGCTCAGTTGGTTAAGCAGCTGCCTTCAGCTCAGGTCATGACCCCAGCGTTCTGGGATCGAGTCCCACATCAGGCTCCTTGCTCCACAGGGAGCCTGCTTCTCCCTCTGACTCTGCCTTCCACTGTGTCTGCCTGTGCTCGATCTCGCTTGCTCTCTCTCTGACAAATAAATAAATAAAATCTTTAAAAAAATAAAAAATAAAAACAAAAACACTCAAGCCTACAAGTTCATGGTCCACCACACCTACTTCAAATGCTGAACACAGGCACATGCATGCACCCACACACAGAGACTTGGCCTCTGCTCTAACTCATGCAAAGGATGGTGTACTCACCTTACACTTTGTCCTAGTTAGTAGACATGGTAACCAGGGAAACAGTCCTAGCTTCCAACCAACACAGAAAATAAGAGGTCTTTCAGCTAAAGATTAAAAGCAAAAAACAGGGCTATATTGTTTGCCCAATATTACTTAGACAACAAATAGGATTCCAAAAGCCATTATTTCCATTGCCAGTGTGCGCACACACATACACACACATACAGAGCTACCTTTCATAGGTGGCATCCTGCCACAGACTTTTCCTCATGCCTGTTAAGTCCCTGACCAGGTCCCTCTGTCCTGCTTTCTGCCAAGTGCAGAAGCTGATGAATCACTTGTTCTAACTGATGAGTGGCCAAATGTCCTAAGGCTGTTTGAAGTCAGGCCTTCCAAGTACCAAAAATTATAAAACATTCTTCAAAAAAAAATCTACTGGAGTTTCCAAAGCCAGACTTCTGATTCAAAAGTTGCCTCCTAACCAGACAGTGTTCAGCCTCATTTGCTGGACTAGAAACCAGAGGTAGGTCCAGATGAAGCACCACACGAGACCCTGTCTTCAACTACCACACACTGTGGTGATGCCCCAATAATGGGTCCGTGATTAAAGGAGCGAGACTGATACAAAGCAAAGGTCAAGCAAAGCTTTATTTCGCACCAAGCATCAAGAATCTAACCCAACGTTCGGGGCCGCACCTCTTACAAGAGAGGGCGACCCTTCTCTGTTTCACAGACTAGCTTTTAAGGGCAAAGGCCATGAGGTCGGGCCTGGCCATGCACGGGTGGGCAATGAGATTGTAACACACACAGGAAACTCCACAGGGATGCTAGGTGACCAACTGAGTTATAATTTACCCTAGTAGACATTTGAACCAGCCTATTACACCTTGATTGGGATTGGCGCCCAAAGGGCGGGGCCCATACTCCTTGGTAACCAGAGAGACAGTATGCATCCCCCCACTGATCAGATGTCTCCACCTGGCCTGACCCACCTTTGTATCTGGGCTTTGTTACCTGAAGCTGGTTTCCGGGACTTGTCTCCAAGTAAATCCCCTGGGGGAAGGGGAGCAGGGACAGTTTCTAAATAGGTCCTTACAACACAAAATAGTGTTGGTAGAAACAAATCTTTTTAAAGTGGCAGGTGGTAGAAATTGTTTCTGTACTCCCAACAAACTCATAAAAAAGGTATAGAACAGGCCAAATTTTAAAACCCAAATCCAAAAAGGACAAGGAAAACCCTGGGTTTTTTAATTAAAACTCTTTCACACTCTACTCTACACCCAGCTGAAAAATCTTATCTCACACTCGGCTTACCTTTTACTGCTAACCACCACCAGAAAAGCCTTGAATCTCTTGTTCCATTCACTCTAACCACAACTGTATTTCTACAATGGCACCGGACCTACTCTGCCAAAGCCATCAGTTTAAAACAAAACACGGAAAAGTATTATTACATCAATTGAATTGGTTTCTTTATTTTGGTGGTGATGCAGTGAAACCAGCAATTTCAGAAATTGCTAATTGTCTAAAAGTGTATAATCATTTTCTAGAGCAATTTGGTGGTATGTATCAAGAACCATAAAAAATATTACACATTTTACCTTAGTAATTATGCTTCCTAATAATATAATCCAAAATGGGTAAAGGGAGATTATTTATATATACATTTATAAATACATATTCATAGTAGTGATATTTTAATAGAAAAATGGAAGACTATTCAACAAATGAGCAACGTTCAAGCAAGTTAAAGTACACTTAGACTATTGCTATGTCTATCATAAAGAGCTTGTAAAAATATAGTAAATGTAAAAATACACATGATTGACTACTAAATACAGATAAATACAACTATGTAAAAATCTGCATAAGACAAAAGTCCATGAGAATGGATAGCAAAATTTACACAATAGTCTGTTAAGGGAATGGTCCTGTTACTCTCCTATATCTGAATAATTTGTAACATTTTTTCATTATTTTTATGATAAAAATATGTCCGACATTTTTAAATTGTTAACATCAGATGGCCACATAAAATCATTAATAAAACACTATTTAACACTTTACACTGATTATGAATACATATTATCTAATACATAGTAATTTTAGTTTCTTTTTAATGCATATAGATTTTTTTCATTTGGAATTCATCTAAGATGATTCCAAACAATCTAAAAACCGAGTGCAGTTATTCCATTCAATCTAATAAGCTAGTTATTTTATAGTCTATCGACCAAATGGATGTCTCAAATGTGTGCAAATGCGTGCAAATGCAATGGATTTTCAAGCTCATTCAATTCCCAACCATATATCCTGACTGAGACTTGAAGTTTATATTATTTTATTTCAGATACTAATGAAATAATTTTGACTGTATAATTTTCAACAAGACCAAATGAAATCTTCACAATGGCTTTGATGCTTTTATCACTACATATATGTGAGATTAAGAACCAGCCAGGAGTAGAAAATATGAAAAATAAAAGGAATCTAGAGCAGAGGGAAAAGTTTTATTCCACTCATTATATTCTGGACAAAAAAAAAAAAAAATACAAAATGCAAATCGGCTGAGAAGCACTTTTACTTATTTAAAGATCATAAAAAGTACCATATCAGAATAAATGCATGCAATGTCTCATTCCTGTTTGCAGATAATGCTAATCAAAGATGTGTCCTGATCATAGTATTCTATAGAACTACATAGATAAAAAGAGGCAAAAGTTATGTGAAATGGCAATTTAGAAAGGAGAAAAAGTTGCAAAAGTAGTGGGTGCACTCCTTTCTTATCACCCAATCCTTCCCCACCTCTTCCCCAAGCTAAAGAGTGAGGAATATTCCAGGTAGAGTGTCAGTGAGTTTCAGACCTTTCTACTCACTTCATCTTTTGGAAAATGAGTTGTTATTCTCAGAACAAAAAACAGGAAGAAAATGTTTGTGTTCAAAGCACATTTTTAAATTATTGTACTAGTTCAATCAGCATGTTTTAGGACTTTATGGAACTTAATCTCATGGTTTTATATAAAATGTTTGTCAGTGGTAGTTTCTAGTATTTTTCCAAGAGCCAATTTAAAATGGTTATCAAAAGCTTCTTATTACATCAAGTTATAACTGATCAACAAACAGTGTTAGAAGGGACAAGGGGAGTTAGAGAGGAGAAGAGAGTTGGGGGAAATTGGAAGGGGAGGTGAACCATGAGAGACTATGGACTCTGAGGAGGGGTTTGAAGTGGGGGGGGGCAGGTGGTGGGTACTAGAGAGGGCACGGATTGCATGGAGCACTGGGTGTGGCGCAAAAACAATGAATACTGTTATGCTGAAAATAAATAAATAAATTTTAAAAAAAAAGGAAGGGGCTTAACAGATATGATTTTGTAGATAACAAATCTGAAATCCTCAAGCAACTCGGTTAAATTCTTTCATCTGTGCCTCCTTGTATCCCATTCTTACTCCACAGTGGTCTCTTTTCTAACCTAGTATAATCACAGGCTCTCAGAGTTTAAATTATATTTAGATTAATAAATTTGGTCATATAAAATTTTTAAATTTCTGTGTAGCAAAGGTAAAAAAACAGATAAAAATCAAAAGATCAAAACAACTTAGAGAAATAATCTACAAGATGACAAAGGGTTAATTTCCTTAATTAATAAAGAGTTCTTCAGGTCAATATGAAAAAAAACACATTACAACAGAAAAATAAGCAAAAGATTTAATTTAGAACTTGTCATTACACTGGGAATTCCCTTTATTGCTTTTCTATGATAAATCTCCTGTTTCCTAGATCCCCTTTCTTAATTTAGTCCCTCATTTTCAAAGAGTACAACCTCCAGTGGGCTTCTGAGAAAAGGCATAAATACTTTGAGGTAAATATTTTGAGCCTGTGGAAGTCTGAAAGTATCCTTATCCTATCATACATTTGAGTTCTATGCTTGAAAAAAAATAAATGGAAACAAATATTTTCATTTCATTCTTTATTAGCCATTATTACTATTAACAGGATGTGCTTGACATTGGGCACTGTACACTTTTCAAAACTTGGAAAACTGTCACCCCTATTTCACCACAAAATCACCCACACTGATCTTCACAGAGTACCTGCTTTTAACAGCATAAACCCAGTTTTGCAAAAATAATGCCATTAAAAGGAATACAGCCCAGTACTTTCTAATGATGCCATTTGCGATGACGTGGATGGAATTAGAGGGTATCATGCTTAGCGAAATAAGTCAAGCAGAGAAAGACAACTATCATATGATCTCCCTGATATGAAGAAGTAGAGATGCAACAGGGGGGGTTAAGAGGGTAGGAGAAGAATAAATGAAACAAGATGGGATTGGGAGGGAGACAAACCATAAGTGACTCTTAATCTCACAAAACAAATTGAGGGTTGCAAGGGGGGGGCAGTGTTGGGAGAAGGGGGGTGGGGTTATGGACATTGGAGAGGGTATGTGCTATGATGAGTGCTGTGAAGTGTGTAAACCTGGCGATTCACAGACCTGTACCCCTGGGGATAAAAATATATTATATGTTTAATAAATAAATAAATAAATAAATAAAAGGAATACAGCCCAGTCTAAAGCCGGAACTGTGAACTACCTCAATCTAGTGTTTCAGGATGTATCCAAGACATATCATTACCATTGGGTCTACCTTAAAAGTAAAACAGCCAGTTGTTTTACCAGCAAAATGCATCCACTGAGGCACAGCACAGGAATTGCAATTTGTGCCATGCAAGCCACAGGCAAGTCTGGAGATCAAAGGAGAAGAATGTTACTTCATGAGAAAAGGAGAAAGTTCAAAGGGGCTACTCTGAATGAAAGTCCATTGGAGAAAAGTAAGAGTTCAGATGATTTCTCACTGGCTGATTTGTAGTGTTTTCTTATTGGTTGACTTTGTTGCTGGTCAAGTAGACAAGGTACACTCTCCTCTTTTGGGTTTGCAACTGATGGGGAGTGACAGTGTGTGAAAGCTCCACTTTTCTGGCCTCCCAACTCCTTATGATATGAGTTTTCCTTTATTCATTTTCACAACTGCATTCTTCTGAAGATTTAAAAAATTCTAGGGACATTCCTCCTCTCTCTCTCTCTCTCTGCCTGCCTCTCTGCCTACTTGTGACCTGTCTGTCAAATAAATAAAATCTTTAAAAAAACAAAAAGGGGGGGGCACCTGGGTGGCTCAGTGAGTTAAAGCCTCTGCCTTGGGCTCAGGTCATGATCCCAGGGTCCGGGGATCGAGCCCCGCATCAGGCACTCTGCTCAGCAGGGAGTCTGCTTCCTCCTCTCTCTCTCTCTCTCTGCCTGCCTCTCTGCTTACTTGTGATCTCTGTCTGTCAAATAAATAAATAAATAAATAAAATCTTTTTAAAAAAATGAATGCAACTGATAAAACTGATAGTCTCTTTCCTGGTAAAGATACTAAACTTCAAAAATAAAGAAATAAATCTATGAGAAGTAAAATCAAGTAAACTTCAACTTTCCCCAAGCCACATTATAATGCCAAAAGATGGTGGGAAAATGCCAGGTCCTCGGGGAAAAGATCTTGCACTCCAGAGATATGTATAGTCGAAGGATTGTCCCGGCACAAAGGGACCCAGCAGACATCACAAACATGGATGCATTAAAAAATATGGCCCTTGAATACTTCTTAAAGAAACTAACTTTAAGAAATGAATGGTGGTGATGTTTGCACAAAGAAAGAAAAAAAAAGAAAAGAGAAAGACACCAACTTTAGCCAATAAATAAAAAGAAGAAGCAGCTGTGGCAAGAGTAAAGGTAGTGAGTAATGAATCCATTTGAATGTAGAGCTAAGATTGAACTACTGGGGTGATGGTGGTCACAGGTCAGGCCATGGACTTAACTGACCACGACAATGTACAAAGGGTCACCCAGTAGGAGGGCTGGTGTGAGAGAACATAAAGGGCCAGGGGGATGAACTGATAAACGTACACAATTCGTGTACAGTCTAAATAATGCTCTGTGTATACTATTTTATGGTATAAAAAGACCAACCAGAAACCAAAGAATATACATCCTTTAGAAAACATAAAAGCAAAGGTTAAAAGAAAGAAAAAGACTCAGATAGGATCACATAATAAAAGTTGGTGTGCTAAAAGAAATGAAATCTTGCCATTTGCGACAACATGGATGGAACTAGAGCGTATCATGCTTAGCTAAATAAGTCAAGCAGCGAAAGACAACTATCATATGATCTACCTGATATGAGGAAGTGGTGATGCAACATGGGGGCTTAAGTGGGTAGGAGAAGAATCAGTGAAACAAGATGGGATTGGGAGGGAGACAAACCATAAGTGACTCTTAATCTCACAAAACAAACTGAGGGTTGCTGGGGGGAGGGGGTTTGGGAGAAGGGGGTGGGATTATGGACATTGGGGAGGGTATGTGCTTTGGTGAGTGCTGTGAAGTGTGTAAACCTGGTGATTCACAGACCTGTACCCCTGGGGATAAAAATATATGTTTATAAAAAATAAAAAATTAAAAGTAAAAAAAAAAAAAAAAACTTGGTGTGCTGAAAAACAAAGTCTGAAACAAAGTGACACAGTAAAATTGGAAACAGAAGAATCAACAGAGATATACCTGGCAGATACAAACCCAAAAACAGCAGGGTCATCATAGCAGTAGGAGACAATGCTGAACACAAGTCAAAAAGTATCAAATATGGCAAAGAGTGGCATTCTGGAACAATGCTGACTATACACAATATAGATCTGATAGTCATGAATATCTATGCACCAAATAATAACAAAATAGTCTTAAAACAAAAATAAGAAATACAAGTAACATTATCAGTTAAGGTTCTTTGGCAATAAACAACAAAAACCAATTCTGGCTCATTTAAGACTAAAAAGAGTATGTTAAATCACATAGGTGAAGATTCTAGAGCCAGAACAGTTTCAGACAAACCAGACTGGGACATCGTCCTCAGGGGCTTGCTTGATGGTTCCTGACAACCTCCATTTCTCTCCTGAGGCAGCAGAGAGGGTAATCAGCTTCCTCAATAGCCCAAACAAGGGTTCAGATATTTAATCCTGGGTTTTGTGCTGACGTAGACACTGCAATCATGGGGAAAAAATCATACACTGATGGTCATACACTTAGGCTCAGCTAACTTTTTCTGTGAAGAGTCAGAGAGTAAACCTTTTTGACGTTGCAGGACCCATGATCTCTGTCAGAGCTACTCACAACTACTCTGCTATTGTAGCATAAAAGCAGCCATATATAAATGAATGAACATGGCAGTATTACCATAAAACCTTATTTATGGACAATGAAACTGGAATTTTGTATGATTTTCACATATCATGAAATATTCTTCTCTTTTTTGACAGCCATTTAATGATGTGAAAACCTTTCTTAGCTCAAACTTAATGAGTGACATGCAGGATTTGGCCCATGGGTGGTAGTTTGCCAACTTCTGGTATAGGACACCCACAAAACCTGAGCACAGAAGACTGAGAGAAAAGGAGAAGTTGGCCCCTCAAAGCAAATTAGAGTAATGAGTGCAGAGCAGCAAACACAATAAATGATCACCCTAGTACCATGATGCTTTATACTTTTAGTCCCGAAGGGCTTACAAGGGGTGTTGCCCACGGAACTCAAATAAATCATCCTGATGCTAGAAGCATAACAAATGGCCCACCTCCAGCTCCTAACTCCTTTTCACCCACCATTATTATTGCCAGCAGGCAGAGCCTGTATGACTGTACTTCCTGTGGCATCAACCAAGTAAGCAAGTCACCAGTCAGAATAGCTCTGCACTTTCTGAATGTGGACCACTCGGTCAGTGCCTGGTTCCCAGTATTACTGACACCAAGAAATTACATAATTTGGGGAATATTCTGCATGTTCTTTCATTTATTCCACAAGGAGCTAGTTATTGATGACCACCCATTATTCTAGGCTCTAGGGAAAAGAACAAAAAGCAGAGGAAAAAAGGAGGGAAGAGCACCTGCTGTCATGAAGCTTATTAACTAATTAGAAGTAAATAGAGAAAACAAGTAAAACAGGGAAAGGAAGAGGGAATGCCAGGTGCCATTTTAAATAGGTAATCAAGGAAAGCCTACCACAAAATAACATTCAGGCAAAGATTTGAAAGAGAAGAGGGAGTGAGCTCTCCCAAAAATTCAGGGAAAGAGTATTTTAAGCAAAGAGACTACCAAGTGCAAAGGTCAAGGGGTAGGAGTGTGACTAGCATTTAAGGAGGTTAGGATGGCTAGAACCCTGTGAATGAGGAGGCAAGTAAGAGAAGATGAAGTCAGAAAAGTAGCAGGACAGGAAGCACAAATCACAAAGACTTTGGAGGCCATGGTACTCTGATTTTTACTCTGAGGGTCCCATAGAAGTGTTCTGAGTAGACAAAACATGACTTGACTCACCCTCTTTAGCAATCATTTCGGCTCTTGTATCAAAGAATTTTGAGGGGCAAGGGCAGGAGACAGGAAGACCAGCTAGGAGGCTGCTGTAATCATGTAGGTGCCTCATCCCCCACTCTCAAGCAGAGAACATTCCACTGGTGGAAGTACGACTCTGTCTTCAAGTCTCCAAGTGAAGCTTATGAGAAACTAAACCATCACACAGCTTTGCAGAACAAACGCTAATTGTAGTTAGCTCAGATATTCACCAACCCAAGCTGGCTCCTGTAAGCAGACATTATCGGGGGATCCCCAGCTGACACCCCCCAGCACTGCACAAAAAGAATTGAGAGAACAGCGCCATCCGTGACCTGTTGCCTAATTTTACCCTCAACCTCTGCAAATCCACTACTCCATTTATTCTAGAATATGTTTCGCCTATGCTTTAGTTCAAAGGTCTCCTGCCAGCATTCACTTAAGCTCTCCACTCAGCCACTCACTGCTGGGCCTGGAGCAAGGTTAATCACCATGGGTTGTGTTTGGGTTAAGAGGTAGCAGAGATGCCACCAGTATATTCTCATCATGGGGGAGTGTCCACTTCCTTACCCAGCAGGCACATGCCTTCTTTGAGCTAAATACTCTGAACAAATATACGGACATTAACTTCAGGCTATTTTCTTTTACCTTGCAAGAGCCCTACAAGTTTTGTGGCAAGAAGGGAAAAGATAGCACCCCCCCCCCCCAGAATGTCCAAGCCACCGGTTCAGCAGCACCACCTTCAGGGATGCCCTGAGATGTGCCTATCTAAGAGCCTGAAAGGGACCCGTTTTTATATCCTCAACACCCATATAAATGCCAGAAAAGAGATGCTATTCTAGAGTAAGAGGATTCCACGGTGGTAAAAAATGTTTGAATAATCCTGAGTCTCACAAGATAATGGCAGAAGGTCAGCCCCAATTTCCCCCAAAGGGCGAAGGTTTGAATGATGCTTCACTTCCTCTGAGAATTTAAGGGCCCTGAAATTCCTGTTTACTGCCACCAGCTGCTCATCTGCCCTAAACCCTTGTTTTTAAGATGAGCTACAAAATAGTATCCTGGGGGGAAAGGGTAAAAAGTACCGATGCCTATGCTCCTCCCCAGGCAGCTGACTCGGAAATCCCATGAGTGAGATGAGTGAGGTCCAGGCATCACTGGAGTGATTAAAATGTGCAGACAAGGTTGAACACATCAAAACTCATGTATCCATTCCTTAAGTTGGGGCAAAATCACTCAGGAAAATCCAAGGACAAAGCAACCTGTGTCTCTGAACCTAATTCAATAGAAAAGCAGCCCTGGGCCAAGGTCTGCTCTCCCTTTGGGAATGGGAGTTGAAGGCTACCAAAACTCCATTGCAGATTCAGAAGTACTTCCCTTTGCCTTTGCTCTCTAACACCACAGCCAAGACAAAGTTTCAGATCCAGCATCCCCTGTATGCTTCCCGGGGGGCGGGGGGGGGGGGGGCGCAGGGGACTGGTTCTGTTTCTCTATCTGCTTCTTGACAAGCTGCCTTGTCATCGGTGAGCTTATAAGTCCCTCTTCTTGGAACACTCCCCACTCACAGTACACTTCACTCCATTCTCTTCTGCACACAACTAAATTTGCTCAAAGCAATAAACCCTCCCTGCTTCAAAGAGATAATCTGTTTGCTACATAGCATTCTCTGCTCCTTGCTCGTACAGCACTCAGCACACAATGTTACATTCCTTTTCATCAAGTCTGAGACACCATCAATTAGGAGATACGTTATTTCATGGAATACTAAGGAACAAAACAAGCTGTCAATAAAATTATAACAATGCTTTCTTGTAACTTAGAATTTTCATTTCATACATATTGGAAGAATTCTTTTGGTGTAATTTGGAGTTTTATCAAAAAGCCACAGTTTTGTTAGCAATTCTTATTTAACCAGCTAATAGTCTCAACTTTTCCTATGTGGACATGCCATTCCAACTCAGCAAAAGTTGCTTCCTTATTTTTTTTTTCCAACAATACTTTCTGATATTCATGTTTGACACCCGAATGACAGCCCTGCATGATATATGAGTTGGTCACATCAACTCCTTGTTGTTTTGAAATTTCTTTCATCTTTTCAAAGGGATTTGGCAATTTCTCTTGCCTTCAGTTGAATTGCTTGGTATGAGATTTTTGGTACTTTTCAGACTTTAATGTGCTTATGAATCACCTGAGGATCTTCTTAAAATGCAGGTTCTGACTCTGTGAGTCTGGATGAGGCCTGAGATTCTGCATTTCTCACCACTAGTTCCGAGGTGATGCTGATGGTCTCAGTCTGGAGACCTCACATGTTATGGCAAAATGACAGGCAATCCTTTTCATGCATCTCGGTCCCAACACCTTACACAACTTATTCAGTTGGTATTTTCATTCCTTAGGATCCATCAAGCATCTTATTAATTTGCAAGGAAATAAGAAAGGGGGCCATCCTTCCAATGATAAATATTTTATTTCACTAATACCAAAGAAATACCCCCACTGAAGTGTTTCTAGCCTTTCTGCAAATGCAATAACTAAAGCTGAATTATAGTATCATCTTTAAAAACTTTATAAATGACAATTAGCTCAACCCATAGGAGTATCAACAATGTATATAATGGTGAAGAGAAGACTGTAAGAACAGCTGTGATCCAGTTTGTACATACACAAACCAAGACTACTTAAAACTACTGCTTTGCCAACAGCATTTGTGAGATGTCATCAATTAGAATGTGCAACTTGATTTCAAAGATACGCAACTGTGGAATGCCATGGATGCAGTAGTATAGTGGTCTATGTTCTTGTCTCTTTTCCCCAATGTATTGTCACCTGCATGCAGGAACTAGGAAAGCCTTTGTCCTAAGCCCAGAACTCAGTGTCAGGCACAAAGTAAGTGCATGCAGTGCACATGTAGCCTTAACACTCTCCCAACAATGTCATTTTGGCTGGACTAGGTAGAGGTTGGTGACACACTTATTTGTAACACGTATATCTGAAATGTTTTCTGGTCATGCCTATCCAGGACTTACTGTGAGAAGACTGGGGACAACCATGTGCTTGCCAGCTAACCCTAGCCCAGGACAGTAGTGGTGCCAAAAAGGTTTACTGTGTGATTCTCTGAGATTCGGGTAACTATAATTTGCCTTTTCCTACATTATGACTAGTTTACTCCTTTACTCCCCACTCTCTTGGCTGGTCTAGATTTCATTTCTCCTTTTTTTTCTAGGTGATGGTTCAAATCAAACAGAAACCTGGTGTCCCTATAGTATGATTCACTTGGACTTTTTAGTTCATGAGCTTCTCAAAGATAAGTATGTAGTTTCCCACCTTCAAAAGAAAATGAGGGAAGAATTATGTTTAACATGTTACAAAGGCATTTCATGAAACAGCATGTTCATTAACACAGAAGTTAGAAATATATATTAATTAAATATTCTGAGGATATCATGCAAAATCTCAGTAGCTGTAGAAAATTGATTTTTATGATCTGATTTTTTAGCTTCCAAACCATGATGCATAAGACAAATATTCAAATAAGAAAAGCCCTCCACTTAAAGCAATCTTACTGAAACAGAAACAGATATCTTATAGTCCAAAACATGAGAATTTAAATAAAGTCATTACATTTTCGAACCCGAAAGATCTTAGAAATCATCTTATCTGAATCTCTACATATTCATAGGGTTGAAATCTCTATAGGCCTTCCCATCTTCACAATTCTAATATTCTTTATAATTTTAACATTCTTTATTCAAATGGAAGTGTGAGAATGTTTAACACTGATTCACAACAAAAAACTTCTTTTTGTATATGCTTAAATCACAGCATTTTAAGTTAAATATTCCTCATTTCAAGCAAGAAAATGAAAAGGTAAGGAGAGCTTCTATCTGTATCCTCTGCCCCTATGTAATAGAACTCATTAAAAAAATGTAACTAGTAAAAAAAAAAAAAATGTAACTAGTGACCCTAACTAGGCAGATATACAGCCAATATTCTTACCACTAAAGGATACTAAAAGTAACATTACTAAATATCCATTATATCCATTGCATAAAGGATACTAAAAGTAAACCTGGGGAATGGAGAAATCAAAGAACAATACTATTTTTATGATAGGGTAATATGTCTGTAAGGGTTGAGGGAAATGCTTCTATAAGGAAAAATATCCTCAAATTTTAAGTTAACTTTTTCTAAGCCATAATTTCAAATTTCTTTCTTTAATTTATTTTTTAAAGATTTTATCTATTTAGTTGATAGAGAGAGAGATCACAAGTAGGCAGAGAGGCAGGCAGAGAGAGATGGGGAAGCAGGCTCCTGCTGAGCAGAGAGCCCAATGCAGGGCTTGATTCCAGGACCCTGAGATCATGAACTGAGCCGAAGGCAGAGGCTTAACCCACTAAGTCACCCAGGTGCCCCTCTTTCTTTTAATATTTATATTTGCTATAAAGAAAATTGAAGTTGTTTAAAAAAAAATCTTTACAGGAATCTGACTGCTTATGTCAAAAAATCTTCTGCACAAGTAGTTAGATCCAGCAGCAAGTTCCATCACTGATAATACTTTCAGTATTTCTTCATTCAGTATTCCCCAAGCAGATATTTATTGCATGTAAACCTCTTTTATACTTCTCTATAGGTGCAAGAATGTGGAATATCAACCCAAGGTCTAAAAAGTGCGAATGTCCCTTTAAAAGTGTCTAATTTATGGATAAAGGAGCTTAGTTACTGAGGTTGGAAGGGGCCTGTGTCGTCTTTTCCTTTCCTTTCACATATAAATTATGTTAAGGAACCATTTTTCTGAAGTCCATACAATAGATATCCTTACAACAGTTGGCCCATACAACAGAATGTCTATAAATTGCTTTGGCCCTAACTAAGCCCTGATTCTGTTACTCGCTTTCATGTCTAGCTGGAGCAGACTAGCAGATCTGAGTAAGCAGAAAACCAGGAAACAAAATGTTTTTCAATTCTTTTGCAGGAAGGACAGAAGTCAAACTCATACTCTGTAAAAACTGGAGCTTTGGTGACCTCTTGTGGGATCATTTATTAGTGGTTCATAATAAAGTAGTCCCAAAATGGAATCTGAGACAAGTTTTCTTTGTAAGTTCATTACACTGACAGGCCTACTAAGACCTAATGGGCCTGTTACAACCTAGAAATGTCTATACATACATAGTGATCAATGCTGTGATAATAACTGCATTTGGTTATATATTCAAGAGAGCTTATCTATATATAAACACACATTCAATATTTCATGGCCTTCTGCAAGGAATGAGATCACAAGGGAGTTTGGGAAGAGATAATGGATAATCAAAGCTAGACTACTAGGCATCGTAGGCTACTAGGCTCAATAAGTGAATTAATGGAAAAAATAAAGGATCATCTTCATACTTAGTAGTTAACATTACTAACATGAGGCCTTTAATAAGGCCACATAGCTGGCAAGGAAGTGTTGTTACTTTATAGCTCTACCCTGCCTCATTTGTATAGATTTGTATATTACAATTTAGTGCCTTGTAAAAAATACACGGAAATATATGACATATATTAACTGGTATGAATGAATGATTTCATAGAAAAAAAATTTAACTGGATTTTCCTTAAAAGAAATGTGTCTAAATTGGGGGGAAATATTCATTCAGGAGGAAAAAAAATGCATAATCATTGATGGTTTGGGAATATGTACCAACATAAACAGTACCTAGTTTAACAAGGTAAGCTTGTTAAAAGCATCAGAATATAATGAACAGGAAAAATGGCTCGCTGTTTGGTTCTATAGCATTCAAATAAAACATGCATATTGCGTCCCTTTAGTGTCTTTTGGTCCTTTTGCTATTCTGTATCACTTATGTAATAAATTACTTCCTTCATAGAGAGCATTGTAACAAGCAGAAATAGATTTCTGTGGATCCTTGCAATTAGAGTTAGGGAATATTGATTAGTCCCTTTGACCAATCTCTACTAAAGTAAACCAGCACTCCTTCTTCATTTGGTGTTTGGTGAGTCTGAATACCTCTCGAGAGACAACTAATAGAGGAGATAAAGCCATTAGCCCACACTTAGAAAAATATTCTAATACCACCCTGAGAAATATAATGTTGTACTTTTCAACTAAAAGTGAATTGGATTGAAATATTAAGCAATCAGATCTAGGGTTGTGATGGTATGAGCATAACCACTCGGATATTCATTAGTGACATTTCATCAGAACATGTCTATTTTCCATATGCTCTGGAATATCACGTTTTAGAATTCCCTCTTAAAAGTGTTTCCTTAAGAATCAGATTTGTCTATAAATTTTTTATTAAGAAATCTGAAATATACATAAAATTTCTTTTTGGTTTTTCCTTTTAGCTCCATTTTAGTTTTTTATCTTTGAAATCCAGGCAGGCATCAGTCTTACGACTCTGAATGTATTAAGTGGGAATCTGAAATGTAAATATTTTAGAACATAGGCCAATAGAAATAAAGGCTATTGAATATACATTGAAAAACTAAGAACCAGCTTACCTGACATAGGAGTCCAGATAGATTTCCTGTGTTTATATTTGGTTCAAAGCTGATCATTTGTTTAGGACATTATACCTTGATTACAAACCACTGGAAACTCTACATGAAGCAATATTTTCTATTTTACAAAAACTGAATTTCAACCTTGCAAGTGCCAGTCTGTTAATAATTACAGCTAGGTTTTAGAATTAAGGTATAAGAAAAATAACAACTGATATCCCATTAATTCAAAGGATCTAAGAGACTGCTATAAACAACTGAAAACCCAAAAAGTGGACAACTGAGAAGAAAAGGAAAAATTCTTAGATACAACTTACAAAAACTGAATCAGGAAGAAAATTTTTTAAAAAGCTAAAGAGACCAGCTATTAGTATGAAGACTGAATCATCAATCAAAAATCTCCCAACAGAAAAAAGCCCAGAACCAGATGGCTCCACTGGTGAATTTCACCAAACATTTGAATTAATACCAATCCTTCCCAAACTCTTCCAAAAATCAAAGAGGAGGGAACACTCCCAAACTCATTTTACTACAACATTATCCTGACACCAAAACCAGAAAAGGACACAAATGGGGGGGGGGGGGGATACAAAAAAAAATATACAACAACAACAGAAGACTCACAGCTATAAGCCAATATTCCTGATGAATACAGAGGCAAAAATATTCTCAGTAAAAACTAGCAAACAGAATTCAGCAGCGCATTAAAAGAATCATTCACCACAATTAAGTGGGATTTATCCCTAAGATGCAAGCATGGTTCATCATATTCAAATCAATGCAATGCATCATGTTAGTAGAATGAAAGAAAAGACTATGCTCACCTCAACAAATGCAGGAAAAGTATGGGTTAAATTCAAAATCTACTCATGATAAAAACTCTTAACAAATTAGGCATAGAAGGGACATATCTCAGTCTAATAAAGACAAGCCCACAGCTAACATCACACTCAATAGTGAAAGGATGAAAGTTTTTCCCTCTAAAATCAGGAACAAGCTAAGGGTGCCCACTATTATCACTACTATTCAACATAGTCCTGGATGTCTTAGCTGAGCAGTCAGGCAAGCAAAAGAAATAAAAGGTATTAGAATTGGATAGGAGGAAATAAAATTGTTTTTATTTGCAGATGATATGATTTTATCATTTAGGAGAAAATCCTAAAGACTCAACCAAAAAACTGTGAAATCTAATCAATGAATTTGGTAAGGTTGTAGAATACCCTATGAATATACAAAATCAGCAACATTTCTATACACTAAAAACAAAAAAATTTGGAAGAGAAACAGATCCCATTTGTACTAACATCAAAAATAATAAAATTTGGGGGAATAAATTTAACTAAGGAGTTAGAATATCTGTACAGTGCAAAGCAAAAGACATTGGTGAAAGAAATTGAGGAAGACACAAATAAGGGAAAAGTATTTCGTATCCATGGGTTGGAAGAATTAATATTGTTAAAATGTCAATATTAGTGAAAGCCATCTATAAATTCAGTGAAATCCTTATCAAGATTTCAATGGCATTTTTTTTTTACAGAAGTAGAAAAAACAAATAGCAAAAAAAAAAAAAAATCCTTAAAAAGAACAACAGAGGAGATAAGACATTTCCTAATATCAAGCTATCCTATAAAACTATAGCTATCAAAACAGTATGGTACTGGCATAAAAACAAGCAGAACAACAGACCAGAACTAAGGGCAGAGAAATAAATCCAAGCATATATAGTCAACAAATATTTGACAAGGGAGCCAAGAATCCTAGATGGGGAAAAGACAGTCTCTTTGGTAACTGGAGTTGGGATAATTGGATATTCACATGTAAAAGAATGAAACTGGACCCATATCTTACAACCTCTCACAAAAATTAACTCAAAATGGATTAAATACAAACATAAGATTTGAAACCATGAAACTCCTAGAAGAAAACAGGAACAAAGCTTCTTGACATGGGTTTTTGCATTCCACCTCAAACACTTTATTTCTATTCCCACATTTTCTTCCTTAGTCTCCCTGTAGAGATGAGCAATATTTCATCATGTTGATGTAACATCATTTATTAATCATTTGTTTTATGGTAATAGGAGTCTATTGTAATTCATTTGCTATCAAATACAAAGCTGCAATGCTGCACTATAAAAGTTTTGGAAGGCTTTATTACTTACCAATAGTTTGTGCTGTATCTCTTTTGAAATAGTTTGGGAGCTCTCAGGGACCCAGTGAAAAAAGAAGATGGTGCATTCCAAACGGTTTTACTCAAGACAGTTAAATGAAAGGATTGTTTACCAATGCATGGGTAGGATTAAATGTACCAGCAAGGATAGGTTAAGTACACAGAGGCTAGCAAAAGTAAGACACCATCATCACCAAGCCATTAAACCTGAAGTGAAGAGACAGGGAGCCAGGTAAGAAGTGGTATTGTGGACACAGGACACAGCGATGAGCTGTAGGGTTGGAGGAAAATAGCCATGGCTAGGACTATGATGACTGGGAAGGGTGGGATAAATACTCCTAGCTTACTTCCTGCCTTCCCATCGCCTGCCATGTGGCCGATTGGCTGAACCAACTGGAAGCCAGGGAAGGGTTGTGGGTGTAGAGAAGGTACCCGGTGGTATAGAGGTCAGTCTCCTGGGGCACAGAGAATATATCTACCTGGGGAGGTGGGATGGTAGACAGAAAATAACTAGTGTAGAAGGCCCATATTTTATTAATTTAAAAGTTGAAGAAGCACAATATTCAAATATTTAAAATTTCAATTTTTTTTCTCAGCACTCTCTGCCCCCTTTCCTGTATTATTTTACTCCATAGGACTTACTGTCCTTTAACATATTTTACAATGCAATACTTTATTTTGGTTATTTTCTACCTCTCTCACAAGAAAGCAAGCTCTTTGAAGGCAAGAATTTTGCCTGTTTTCGCCACTGCGGTGACATCATTATATATTTGTTTAATGAATGAATATGTTAAGGGTCCCTAGCAAACCAGAGAAGAAATCTTTATACAGGACTCTTTAAAAATATAAATAACTGAAGATATGATATTTACTCTGAATGTTTAAATGTTGTAATGTGGTTTTTCAAAGCAAAGAACATAGGCTTTAAATGATTTTCAAATGTTCCATAACACTCACAATAAATAAGAGGAACTCAAATTTAATACAGCATATAAAAATATCTCTAATAATGCTTATTTACTAATGTGCATTAGTAAAATGAATATAGTGCTTTCTTACTTAAAACTAATAGCATTAATATAATGTAATGCCAAAAGATGTAAAATAAGCAAATGCTTTATGCAAGTTAATTGTCCTTTAGAACAGTTTATCTATGAATTCGAAGTCAGGACACTAAACCACACTTTTAACCCTGTTGTTTTTCTGTGTAAACTTAGAGCTGCTGTTTACTCATATTCTGGGATCTTAAGATCCCAGCACGAAGCAGATGTGTAATGCATATTTAGTCCCTACTATGTGATAATCACTGTAGCAGCACCACATATATAAATTATGGCAGACCGACATTAACTGATATGTTTCCCCTTTATTCCCTATCCCCACCCCTTACCCCATACACTAGAATTTAAACTCCATAAGAATAAAGACCTCGTTTTTCTTGTTCACCACTGTATTTCTGACTACTGCACTAGAACTTGGCACATAGTAGATGCTCATTAAATGTTTTTTGGAATGAATGTTTGTACTCCTCAGCAGTAAATATTAGAGCAAAGAATAGTTCCTTATAGGCCAAAAGTTATAGTTCCTTATAGGCCATTTTGTTTATATAAGAATAGCAGTAGATGGTCTTTCTTTTCAATGAGCTTACAAGGAAGATAAGACATCCTTGTGTAAGAAACACAAGCAAAATGTTATTGGAGCAAAGGAAGCTGACTTAGCTTACTTAGCTCAGGATGCCCAACTCTCCACCTGGGAGCTATTTGTCCTTAGGCACAAACCTTTCCTTACAGTATCAGCTTCATTGACATTAAAGTCAAGTCATAATAGCACACACTTCATAGGGCTCTTGGGAGAATTAAATGAAATAAAGTATATAACGAGCTTAGCAAAATATCAACAGATAACAAGAATTCACTAAACGCCAATTGCTAATGCTTATAGTTCCTACTAAAAAGTTCTGTGATTTAATTAAGTGCTATAAAGTGTGTTTTACATAAAGTTGAAAAAATATTTCCTGGTATTACCTCTGGTAATTACAGTTCATTCTTACTTAGCTAATTAGTTTTATTGGACCTGCATCTGAACTTCACGGCCTATGCCTCACCTCAACGAACAAGAAAATTACTATTCATGAATTAACATTATTGAATAAATGTGATTATATAGGAAAGAGCAACTTTCTTAACCAACTTCCAATCATCTGTATTATGGGGAAACAGATCTTTTATTAAAAATGGAGAATTGTTAATCAAACTAGGAACCTCTGCTAATCTGTGGAAGTTATCCATGAGAGTTTAGCTCACTCATCTGTAGAAATGTCATTTGTGTAATATTATCTACCACTTACTTCTGACATTATTCAAGACTATATGCCTTCTTCCAGAAGGTACGTGCTTTGATCTGTAAAATACTGTCTTTTTTTTTTAAGATTTATTTATTTATTTGATAGACAGAGATCACAAGTAGTCAGAGAGGCAGGCAGGGAAAGAGGAGGAAGCAGGTTCCCCGCTGAGCAGAGCCCCCAATGCGGGGCTCTATCCCAGGACCCTGGGATAATGACCTGAGCCGAAGGCAGAGGCTTTAACCCACTGAGCCACCCAGGCACCCCTAAAATACTATCTTTAACCACAAGTGCCTGGGCCAGCAAGTCTTATAGAGCAAAGTACCATCAGAAATAGTCAGAATTATCTAAATACTGAATCATTTATTAGTAGTTGAGCAAGATTATCTCCTGGACAGTTAGTCATGCAGGTTTTTAGGTTCACAGATGTAATATTTTTATGTATAAAGTCAAAGACTGATATTTCTAATTCAAACATCACACAGATATGAAGAGACTTACATCCAACATTTCAACCTATTTTTCACTAGTAAGTATTTGAAAAACAAAAGCCCCCAAATCCTAATTTTTCAAGCATGTAATTAAAATTCAGCATGAGAGGGTGCCTGGGTGGCTCAGTCATTAAGCTCTGCCTTTGGCTCAGATCATACTCCCAGGGTCCTGGGATCCAGCCCCACGGTGGACTCCCTGCTCAGCGGGAAGCCTGTGTCTCCCTCTCCCACTTCCCCTGCTTGTGTTCCCTCTCTCACTGTCTCCCTCTGTCAAATAAATAAACAAGTCTTTAAAAAAAAATTTAAAAATACAATTCAACCCTCCTACACTGTTGGTGGGAATGCAAGTTGGTGCAGCCACTTTGGAAAACAGTGTGGAGATTCCTCAAGAAATTAAAAATAGAGCTTCCCTATGACCCTGCAATTGCACTCCTGGGTGTTTACCCCAAAGATACAGATGTAGTGAAAAGAAGGGCCATCTGTACCCCAATGTTTATAGCAGCAATGGCCACAGTTGTCTAACTGGAAAGAACCAAGATGCCCTTCAACAGACGAATGGATAAGGAAGATGTGGTCCATATACACTATGGAGTATTATGCCTCTATCAGAAAGGAGGAATACCCAAATTTTGTAGCAACATGGACGGGACTGGAAGAGATTATGCTGAATGAAATAAGTCAGGCAGAGAGAGTAAATTATCATATGGTTTCACTTATTTGTGGAGCATAACAAATAGCATGGTGGACAAGGGGAGATGGAGAGGAGAAGGGAGTTGAGGGAAATTGGAAGGGGAGGTGAACCATGAGAGACTATGGACTCTGAAAAACAATCTGAGGGTTTTGAAGGGGTGGGGGGTGGGAGGTTGGGGGAACCAGGTGGTGGGTATTAAAGAGGGCACGGATTGCATGGAGCACTGGGTGTGGTGCAAAAACAATGAATACTGTTACGCTAAAAAAAAATAAATTAATTAAAAAAAAATACAATTCAATATGAGAAGTCTTCCGAAAGAAGTTTGATAGTGACATACTTTGCTGAGTTTTTATGATTACACACACAAATTCTGTCTCTGCATTTATCTCCTTTACAACAAGGGTATTAGAATTTGTAAATATGTGCTACAACTGTTAGAACTCTGGAACAATACTGTAATCTGAAAAGTCAATGCTGATTTATTCCAGACATCATTTGACAGAAGTGGTGCATCAAAAAGAAGTCAAATATTGAGATTTTTATTGTAAATTAAGTACACATACACTTTCAAAGAAAAAGAGTAGGGAAAGAGAGCATCTTTAAATGTCTTCAAGAGTAATGCCAAGACTTTCTGAACTGGCCATGTCACAGGTTAGCAAAAGAATATGTAACTTAACTACCATCTTCACATATACATGCTATAGTTTTTAGAGACAGTTTTCACTTGGGCCTATTTATTCAGACAGTATTATATTCCCAACAATAATAATGTTTATTTCTTTATCCCGTTTAAATCAGGCTTAAGCAACCAGCTGTGTAGCATGTTGAATTTTTAAGAAACAAAGTCAGTCCGGTTTCATGAGTTTGAGCTTTTTATTCCATATTTGAATTTATTTTTCCTAGAAAGGAAAAATAGTTATAGCAGTACCTGGTATGGTACCATGAACATAGCAGACGTTTAGTAAATACTTATTACTGTTGAAGTTAAAAGAAACACTGATCTGCACTCTGCATGATATGTTGAAAAGAACCATATTGCTTGCAAAAAGCATAAACATTTGGTGTGGCATATGAATCTTAGGCAATTTTTTAAATGATTATTTTGCAGGTGGTCTAATCTACTACAGAAAGGATAAAATGTTACCTACAACTATGATTAAGAGTCATTAAAGTGTAAAGAACTATTTAGAAAAGCAGACTTTACGGAATGCTGAAAAGTCTTACTCTTTGTATTGTGATCTGATGGCCTTTGCAGCATTTGAATTCAGAAAAGAACCCCAGCTGCAGACCAGCAGGTTAGAAGGAGGGAAACCAAGTGGGGACAGAGCCAGCCTGATGGCTATGACTCTAAAGTTTGCCCCAATTTCAGCTTGAAATTTCAGAACTTGAATCCAGGCCAGCTTAATGTTGATAGTCATCATCTTAAATATGGCAGGTGAGAGCCTGTCACCAAAAATTGGTTAAGTGGGAAATACTATTATCCAATGGATGGCAGTTTTGTGTTCGGAGAGGGAGTGGTTGTCTGGGTTATAGGAGAGCCTTAGTCAGTGTCCCGCAGACGAGAGAACACTGGGATAGGATCCAGATCCCCCAGAGAGGAGGGCTGGCAAGACAAGTCAGACCCAGACAGTTTGGCCAGGGCTTGGGCCTGAAATCCATTACCAGCAGAAAATGAAGTCCAAACACAGAATAGAGAAAAGAGCCTAGGCATACAGTAGAGCTGGAATTGGGACTAAGGAGCTTAATACTGGTGGCCACAGTGTCGTTTATACAGGCTCACTCAGCAGCAAGCGTAGGGCAATAGGTAAGGTCCAGACACTGTTTCTTGATGGGAATGAAATTCCTGACAACCTGTCAAGCTTGAGTCTCATTGAGTAACAAATTGATGATACTGTGTCTACAGGTTAATGTTAAAATCATATTTGCTTCTTGGGCATGGCTATACAAGAAATGTCAGTTTGAAGTGTTTGATTTTTATTTTGGAATAAACTGAAATAAACCCAAACTTAATTAAAATTGACCATTCACTTCTATACTAGAAAGTCAGCTCCACAAAATTCCTGTCTCTTTGTTCACTGAAATACACCATATGCCTAACTGGTACTCAGCTAACATTCAATAGGTATTTGTCAAGTTAAAGAATGAATTAGCCAAATACTAAGTGCCATCGCATGATCTGAAAGCTTCAGTGCATGCCCTGACAGAGACCCTTCTCTCCTGTAGCAGCACAGCTGAAACTGCTGACAATCAAGCACAGAACTTTATACTGGACTGACTGAACTACAATGCAGGTTGAACTCCCAGCTTCAGGGGGGTGTCTACTGTTAAAGTGAGGGTACTAACTGGGAAAGGATGGGATCCTGAAAGTTGGAATGTAGGAAGATTCTGATGATGCTGGGGCCATTGAGACCCTAATACAAATGAGTCTTCTTTGACAGGGGAAACTGACCCTCCGCCCAAAATAAATGAGGTCTCTCCACTTCCAGGAGAAGAGAACTCTCCACCCCTGCATGAGGGGATTAATCCTGACTGAGAAAACTGTCATGGCCTCTCCTGAGGCACTTGCCATGCAAGACATAGCTTAGTCTCCTCAGGACCAACCACTACTACCCTTCTTGCTCCAGATCTAATACCTGTCTCAAACCTCAAAAGGTCCCTAAAACTGAGGTACAAAGTGTGACCCATAAAAGGTGTGCTACACTCCTGCAAAATATTTAAACATTCTAATTTGTATTAACAGAAATAGGGAAAACATGTATGGAAATGTATATTGAGGACGTGGGAAAATAGTGGAAGAAACATAAACTGGATCAGGTTGAATTGATTAATTATGGGTTCACTAAGCAGAAATTCTGTATTGAATGTTACAACTTGGGGAGTTTCTTTGGTTGGTTGGCTGAAACACAGACCAAATGGTAGCCCACAGTGAGCAAAGTGGAAATGCTGGACATGCCTTAGTTTAATGTAGAAGAAGGGTCTCAAAGATTAGGTTAGAGTGGACTTATCTTTTAAGACCTACTCACTCACTCACTCCAGAATACATACCTTTCATCAAGACTATGAGAAACAAATTTGTGAGGACAGCCCCAGCATCCTTGAAGAGCTGTGATCACTCTTCTCTGGAGACTAATCCTTAACAGTGGGGACGGTGGTCATTGAATTGGGAAACCTAAATGTACAAGAGTAAGTGGATCCTGGTGGGGGAGGGGTGAAATGAGCACACTCAACTATCAAAGGCAATGTGGTCATGGTTACTGCAAGAGAGCAGAGTCAAAGTGATAATCAGACTAGTCCAACTCACACAGTCGTATGACACTGGCTAGTTCATCAGGGTGTTCCTAGACGTGAAATAAATAGACAGTCTACTAAATTCTTACATGATCATTATAAACAAAAACGTTCTAAATCAACTGAACAAAAGTTTAAGTAAAATCATAAAAACAGAGAAACATGGTCTCTCAATTATTTCCCAGACTTGAGCGAGTGTACAGTCCCAGAATCCCTTGAATGAAAGAGAGACCAAATCTCCTTAAAGAAGGACCCCACTATATGCCAAAAATGTATACTATTAATGTTTCCCCCAGTCTTTCCTACAGGGATCTAGGGCTCTTTACTAGAGGATCTGTGCCTAGGGAAAAGGAAATAATCAGATTTTCCAGGGGTTACTGGATACTGGCTCTGAACTGACACAAATGCCAGGAGACCCAAAATATCACTGGGATCACTAGCCAGAGTAAGGACTTATAAAATTCAGGTGGTCAGTGGAGTTTCAGCTCAGGTCCACGTCAAAGTAGGTCCAGTGGGTCAAGTAAATCCAGTGGGCCAACCAAAATAATCCAGTTTTGGAACTCATAATTAGAAGAGACATACTCAACAGCTGGCAGAATTCCCATGTTAGTTTCTTGACTTGTAGAGTTCAGGTTGTTATGGTGGGAAAGGCCAAGGGAAGCCACTGGAACTGCCTCTACCTAAGAAAATAGTAAACCAACAGCAACACATTCCTAGAGGGATTGCAGAAGTCAGTCCTACCACCAAGGATTTTTAAAAACGCAGAGATGATGAGTACCATCACATCCTCTTCAAAATGCCTATTTGACTTGTACAAAAAATGGATAGAGCCTGGAGAACAACAGTGGACTACTCTAAGTTTAAGGATGTGGTAACTTCAATTGCAGCTGCTATACTAGATGTGGTTTCACTGTTTGAGCAAATTAACACATCCCCTAGTACCTAATGTGTAGCACTTGATCTGGCAAAAGCCTTTTTCTCCATCCCCATCACTTAAGGTCCACCAGCAGTAGTTTGCTTTCAGCTGGCAAAGCCAGAGAGACCTTCACTATTCTACCTCAGGAGTCTATCAACTCTCCAGCCCTAAGTCATAATTTAGTTCAGAGAGATCTTGATCACCTTCCCCTCCACAAGACATCACAATAGTCTATTACACTGATGACATTAGACTGATTAGATCGAGCAAGCTGTACTCTAAACTGATTGGGAAGACATTTGTGTGTCAGTGTGTAAGAAATAAATCTGACAAAAATCGAGGGGTCCAGTGGTGTGGGGCATGTCAAAATACCCCTTCCAATATGAAAAATAAGCTATTGCATGATGTCCCTCCTACAGTCAGAAAAAGAGGCATGACATTTAAAGGTCCTCTTCAGGTTTGGAGGCAACATATCCCTCATTAGGGCATGCTACTCCAACCCATTTACCAAGTATACTGAAGAGCTGCTAGTTTTGAGTGGTGCCCAGAATAAAAGAAGGCTCTGCGACAGGTCCAGGCTGCCACGCAAGCCGCTCTGTTCCTTGGGCCATTTGATCTGGCAGATAGAGATCCTGTTTGAAGCCTCTGGCAGACCCCAATCAGCAAATCGCATCGTAGGCTCTAGCGTTTTCAGAAAAAGCCCTGCCATCTTCCACAGATAACTACTCTCTTTTAAGAAATGCTCTCGGATTTGTACAGGGACTTTTAAGAGACTGAATGCTTAATCATGGGCCACCAGTTTACCAAGCAACCCCATTGCCCATCATGAGATGGATGCTATATCTTCCTCATCAAGCCATAGGGTTGGTGTACACAGGACTCTATCATCAAAAGGAACGCCTATATACATGACTGAGTCCAAGCAGGCTCTGTGGCATAAATAGGTTATATGAAAAAGCGGCTCAAATGCCATGGTCCTTACTCCTGCTATACTACTTTCTCCCTCCCAGGTTGTACCCATGGCCTCACAAGGAATTTCCTATGATCAAATGACAGAGGAAGAGAAGACTCAGGTCTTTTTTTACAGACGATTCTGCACAATATGCAGGCGCCACCAAAAAGTGGATAGGAGGAACACTACACCCCCTTTCTGGGAAAACCTTGAAGGACAGTTGTAAAGGCAAATCTTCCTAGTGAACAAAACTTTAGGCAGTGTACCTATTTGTTCACTTTGCTTAGAAGAAAGAATGGTCAGATATGCAAGTATTTATCGATTTATAGGCTGTTGCCAGTGGTTTGACTGGATGGTCAGGGATGTGAAAGGGTCATGAAAACACGATTGGAAAATTAGTGACAAAGAAATTTGGGGAAGAAATACATGTCTATATCTCGGTAGGGGCAAAAAACATCGAGATATTTATGAATGCTCCATGTGATGTTTTGAGTGACCTCAAAAGAGGAAGATTTTAATAATAGGTATGTGTTCTGTAGATCCTGTCAGCCTCTTTCCCCAGCCAGCTTCTGTCATCACCCAAGGGGCTCATGAATAAAATGGCTATAGTTAACAGGGATGGAGGTTATGCATGGGCTCAGCAACATGGACTTCCATTCACCGAGGCTGACCTGCCTATGGCCATAACAGATTGGCCAACCTGCCAGCAGCAAAAACCAATACTGAGTACCTGATATCACTTCATTCCCTGGAGTAATCATCAAGCTATCTGGTAGTAGGTTGATTGCGTGGGATCCCTTCCATTATAGAAGGGGCAGAGCTTTGCTTTTACAGGAATAGACACTCTGGATATTGATTTGACTTCCTTTAATGCAATCCTTCTGCCAAAACTACCATCTGTGGACTTATAGGGTATCTTACGCACTGTCATTGTATTCCACACAACATTGCTTCTGATTAAGGAACTCACTTCACAGTAAAGGAGGTGTGGCAATGGGCCCAGGTTCACAGAGTTTCCTGGTCTTACTACGTTCTCCACCATCCTGGAGCAACTGGCTTGATAGAATGATAGAATGGCCTTTTGAGGACTTAGTTATAGCACCAGTTAGATGCCAATACCTTTCAGGGCTGGAACAAGGTTTTCCAGAAGGCTGTGTATGCTCTGAATTAGTGTTCAATATATGATGTTTTTTCTTCCATAACCAGAATTCATGCATCCAGAAATCATGAGATGGAAACGGAAGTAGCAGCATTCACTATTACTCTTAATGACTCACTAACAAAATTTTTGCTTCCTGTTCTTGCAACTTTATGTCTGCTGGCCTGCAGGTCTTAATTCCAAAGTAAGGAAAGCTTTCACCAGGAGACACAACAATGATTCCATTCAACTAGAAGTTAAGATTGCCACCTGGCCACTTTGGACTCCTTATGTCTCTGAAGCAACAGGCAAAGAAGAGAGTTATTGTGCTGTTTTGGATGAATGATTCTGACTGCTAATAGCATATTGGACTGCTACTCCACAATGGAAGGTAGGAAGAGTATGTCTGGAATAGGAAAAGCCCTCAGTATTCCAATGTTTTGTGATTAAGGTCAAGAGAAAACTACAAAAATGCAATCCAGGAAGAATTACCTATAGCCCACACCCTTCAAGAACAAAAGTTTGGTCACCTCATCAGGTAAACAACTATGACCAGCTAAGGTGCATGATGAAGATGAGGAGAATACAGAACAGGTAGCAGAAGAAGGTAGTTATAAACAACAAATACAACTATATGACCAGTTACAGAAATAAGCACCATAATTGTCATGAGTTTTTTCTCCTTATTTTGTTGAGAATATGTCTGCACATGTATTAGTGTGTATATGTATATCTTTATTTTATTCCCGCTCTTATTTCCCTATTATGTGAAATAAAATGTATTGACTTTGTAGCATATTTAAGGATCGCTCATTTTACACCATAGTATTTAAGTTATAGGATATCAAGAATAGTAAATAACACTCAAGGACTTTACCTCCTCTTCTAGAGAAGGGGGAATTTTCAGTTATATGAGGGTTAGTTGTATCATCTTAAATGAAATTATGCTTGTTATTGTCTTCATTTGGAGAGTAAGTATGGTTTGAAGAGATGCTTATAGGTGACCAGTTGATAAGAGTGAACTTGTGATAGTTAATTTTAAGTGTCAACTTGACTGAGCCATGGGGTGGCCTGGTATTTGGTAAAACATTATTCTAAGTGTCTCTATGAAGGTGTTTTTGGATGAGTTTAACCTTTAAGTCCAGAGACTTAGACTCTGGAAAGTGAAGTAGATTGCCCTCTCTAATGTGGGTGGGCCTCATCCAATCAATCAAAAGCCTAAACAGAACTGAAAGGCTGAGCCTCAAGCAAATAAGAGGGAATTCCTCCTGCCTGACTGTCATTGAGCCGACCCATCAGCTCCTGCCATCAGACTAAGATTCAAAAACATCAGCTTTTTGGGGTTTCCAGTTTGCTCTCCTTTGTGCTAAAATGACATCATCAACCTTCCTGGTTTGGGGGACTTTAGACTTGAACTGGAACTAGAACTATGCCATTAGCTCTCCTAGATCCCCAGGTGAGTCACTGGGCAGATTTTGGAACTTGCCAGCCTCCATAATCACATAAGCCAATTTCTTATTTAAAAAAAGAATACACACACACACACACAGATGTATATGTATTGTACAATCTCAGATATATCCTATTTATTCCGTTTCTTTGTAGAATCCTAATGCATGGAGTTGCGGGGCTGGTTAATTCAGTAGCACAGAAGTATTAGGGAGAAGATTCTTGCCACCTTCTTAGCCTGCCATCTTAGCATCCTGCTTATCATCTTATGCTGATTCCCCTCATGGCCCCAGTGGCTGCAGCAGCTTCGCATATCTCTTCTTCATCCAGCCACCCTGAGAGTCAGAATAATGCTATTGTTTTTTAACATGTTTCTTTTTTAAAAAATCCTTGGGGAGAAATAACCCCAGGATATTTCCCCTCATCAAAAGATGAAATGATAATTGGCCAGAAAGATCACATACCTCTTCTTAACACAGTCTCTAGAGAACAGAATAAAATTACAATGACTGGCTAAGAGTAGTCAGATTTATCCCCTTGAGACAAGGGATCTGAGTGACTTTCCCTAAGCCAATGGCCATCCATCAGGTGAACAATTGTACAAGTTTTAACAGCAGGAAAGAAGGGGAACATAAGCTTAAAGCAAACACCAGGATCTGCTCTAAGTATCCTGCCCTAGGATAGCTCTCCATTTCCACGTAAATGGGAAGCCTGAAATTTCCTAATGGTGCTGAACCTCAAAATCAGATTTTCCCACTAAGTGATTAAGAGCTAGAGTCCACAACTCAGGTCTCCACCCACCCCTTCAAGACTGAAGCACTCACTGCAACAGCTGTTGGTACTATTGGCACCTTCAGTTTTTATCTGAGTCCTCCTTGGGAACTGACTTCAGCTGAAGAAAGAACCCTCATTCATCAGGTTGCACTGGGGTGGAAATAGAAGACTGGCCCATCCAGGAAAAGAAAGTTGCAGGCCACTTTGCCTCAATGCTGAGGTCATCCGAGACTTCCCTGTAGCATTGGTTGAGATCTTTATTATGACAGCATTCTAGTTCAATCTCTCCTTTCACCCAATCCTGCTTTCTTCACTCACCTTCTTCCACCCCACCCTCAGGTATAGAAGGCCAAGAGCCCTCCCAGATAAACTTGCCATATCAAAATCTCAGAGTCTGTTTCAGGGAAAATCCAACCTGCTCAGAAGACAGAGGGGATTGGACACAGTTGATGGGATATTCAGATATGCTCCATTAGTGGAGACTATGTTCTGACATCTTCTCCAGAGTAAGAACTGTAGCTGTGGTGAAATATATTACATCTGTAACTTCTGTTGTCTTAATTGGTATAAAAAGTTCAAATTTAAGATCAAATATTTCCCAATCTAGCTGTAGAGATACATTTTAAAAGAATAAATAAATAAATGTCTGAAAAAAGCACACATGTAGATTTCTAAAGAAAAGCTTTAAGCAAAGGATTTGCAAATGCTATTATTTTCTCCCTTTGTGCTGATACCTTTCATAAGAAGGCATAGCCACCTTGGCATAAATTCCTTTAAAAACAGTAATCAAAATTCATTAAATTCATCTGTCCCCATGAGAAGAAAACATCATTATGAGGCAGTGCCTAGGATTTCAGAACCTATTTGGAGATTTTTCAAAGGGCCTCCCATGAATAACACCTAAAATGTCCAAGACACAGCCCTGGAGATACAAAAAAGTTATGTTGCCGTAAGGAGCTTCTACCCTAGTGGAGTAGACAGAGAAGTGGAAAATTGTAGTGTGAAAAATGTAGTAGTTGGACTCAGTTGCAGTAGTAGTGAAAAATGCAGTAGTTGCACTCAGTTGCAGTAGTAGTGAAAAATGCAGTAGTTGCACTCAGTTGACACATCAAGTATAAGGAAGGAAAGGGAAGAGGTAAGAAATGATGTTGGAAGGGTACATAGGTATCATGTCATGAAAAGTCTTCCTAATATGTCAAATTTAAAAGTTTAAACTTTATTCTAGAAGATTGAGAAGATTTAAAAATTCAAGCATGGTGGCCATGGGCAGAGTTGTTGACAGTCATACCCAGAACAGATTTAAAGGCACAACTGAGGTAGGTAGGTAAAGACACCATCACAGGAATCCAGGCAAGAAGTAGCAGGGACTTGAGAAAAAGTGACAGAAACAGATAAATCATAAAAATCAATGAATCATAGAGATATTTCAAAGTACTATGAAGAAGGCTTGGGTAACATTTTCGATGTGGGTCTTTGGTGAGATACAAACACGTTTACTTTGAAAAATCTTGGGAATTTTACTGGCCGTTTAGTGTTCCCCATACAATGTTAGTCAGTGGTCCTAACTGATCTGATCTCTAAAAGAGAAACCTTTGCCAAGTCATTATAATCCCAAATGGTACCATATATTCTCTGGTTTTCTTGGTTCTAACCCCTTCCATTTCTATGGTAACCCATGTAATAAGGGTAAAAGAAAAAAAGATTTCTGGCGTCTGTATTTTTCAGGGCTCTTGTTTTTCTTTGATGCTTCAAAAAGCAGTCCTTGCACCACATTTTAATTATTCTGAGGAAATAACAAGTCAACTAAATATTACCAAGGGGGAAAGATACATTTTGTAACTTTCCTAATCTATACTCTTCTTCAAGGGAAGCCATAGCTAAACCCAAATTGATATTGATAGATCTTAATAATGCTCCCAAGAAATATAAGCTGGGATTTACAAAAGCAACAGGAAGGCCTGGCTGGCCACTCAATGTTTTGCCACCTGAAAGAGATGATCATGGATAGTAAAGACAATGGGGGAGGGGGGAAAAAGTAAAAGTTCTGTTCTTTTCCAAGTTCACTCCAGTGGTCTGCTTTTAATATTAGATCTTCTTATAAATAAGAAGAATAAATAAGAATAAATAATAAGAATAATAAGAATAAATAAGGAATCTGCAAACTTAATTTTTTGATACTCCTACATAATGCCATAAGTTTGAGATAGAGCAAAAGACAGTAATTTCAAAAAAAGGTAAGATATGAGCTAGAATAAAGTATCACCATTATTTTAGTCACATATTACCCACTTTTCTCACAGATAGGTTCACAGTAAAATGGATAGTGAAGGAGGAAGAATAAAAACTTTCAGCCCTAGTCCCAAAGCTATCTTACATACCGTAACATTTTCATTCCCATTTGTTAGAAATGTATACTAAGTGAGGTTGAAACACCTGGGATATGAGGCACCAGGTGGTATCATCAAGCAGGAATGTGTCACACCCATTCAAAGCAGTGAGATCTGCCCAGCAACATCATGTTGGACCTTTTAGAACTTCTTCCATAGTCCTGCTTCCAGTTGCCATGTCTACCTTGCTGACTCCTATTATTTGGATCCAATTTGGGGTTTCTAGTGTCTTTCCTATTTGACCCTTGGCATTGCTCCTTCAATAACACAATAATTGCCTCCGAATCTACTACATTGCTACTTTCTCCTTAAATAAGTTTGAGGACACCGGCAGATCTCCAGAATTGACTGTTATGTACCCAGTGTCTGGTGTTCCTAGAGTTTGTGCAGTACATGAGATTAGGATCCATCAATGAACCACACAAAATCAACACATTAAGACTGGGCATTCAAAATTGGATTGTGATGAGGTTTACCCAAGTATAAACTTTAAATATCATTAAACTGTACACTGAGAATGGGTGAATTTTATGATATGTCAATTATACCTCAGTAAACTGAAAGAAACAGTTTGGTCAGATAATGGAAGTAGGTAGCACAAGTTTGGACTGACACTGAACCCAACCAAAAAATAAGTAAACATAGAGAGTGCTATCATCTTGACAAGGGCTGACCACAGAGAAAATCAGTTCACTGGGGCAAATCATAGGATCTGTTAGTTACATCAGCTCCCAGTCCCCCAAAAATTGGGGTATTACTAAAAACCTAGTAAAAGATAGCACTGTTGTTGGTGTTGGTGATTCAGCATAGTTACCATTCGGATCCCAAGACCAGGTCCCAGTTGCAAGGAAAAACACCGCAACAAGGAATTTATGTTTGTCTAGTTGGGCTTTAGTATGCAAATCAATTCTATTTAACTTAAGAACCCCCCCCCCAAATGATTTATTACAAAGGTATGATGTCATTTATAAAACCAAACAACAAAGTGTTGGCTAGAACACTGAAAGAACCAGGACAGGTCTGACAGCCTTGGGCACTCCTCAGTTCCACCCCAAGACTGGGCTGTGGTGCACATCTAAGGCCTTGAGTTTGAGTACCTCATGCACTCGGTGACCCTTCCACACAACTGGTCCCAGGGCTCAAAGAACATGAGCATTGGCCACTGGGGCTTCCTACTGCAGCACCACCTTGAGATTGAGATTGTCATGCCCCCAGGCATCAGCGGCTGCGGCAGAGCTGCTACAAAGCTGTCCCTATAGCCCAGGCCCCTAACCAGCAGTGACTTCTACTTGCGCTGCCTCTGCAAGAAGCCAGTATTGGTGGACCCTGTGTTCCAGAGGCGTAGCATAACGCCACGGCAGCTGCCACACATGTGCACGCTCAAGTACCAAGCACAAATATCAAGATCTTCTCAGTCTAGTGGCGCCCAGAATTCTGAGACCTGGGAGGGAAGTTTCAACAGACCCTGGAAGGAGAGCCCAGTGCCTCACAGTGACAACCAGCCTCGGTCCAGGAGGCCCGGGCCACCCAGGGCGCACCAGGCTCACCCCTGTCTAGTTGGCCTGTTCTAGTGGCCCTGCAGTGGTAGCTGCTGCCCAGGATCAAGCCCGTCACTTACATCTTCCAGGCCCTTGCCACCATCTTGACCTCCCAACAGGCAGTCATGCAAGCGGTTCACACCGCCCACCGGATCCCGGCGGTGCCCGTCCCCAGCGTGGCCGGCCTGGCCCCAGCGAACACTGTCACCGGGCAGGTTGCAGTCACTCAGGCGGCCACACTGGTTCCTCCTAAGCCAGGGCCTCAAGATCCGCGTGCAGATCACAAAGCAAAAGTGAAAGTGGAACCTATTCCTGCGATTAGCGGAGCCACACTAGAAGCCGCTAACGGGTCATTCAGGTGTAACAGACCACCCCATCCAGACTGTCACCATAGTACAACAGGCACCTCCCCGTCGGCAGCAGCCACCTATAAACACTGAACGGCAAAACAGGACTCACATGATGCCAGTCGGCGTCGCGGGCCACGGCCAGGTGAACAAGACAGTGCAAGTGGTCTGCACAGGCTGGCGACACGCGTGAGCATCGGCGTCCCTGCCCACGAAGTGCAGGAACCGCGACCAATCCAGAGCGCGGGCGGCGAGGGCTGCGTCTTCACTCTGCACGTGGGAACGCCGCCGGCAGCCACGAGCGAGGCTCCGCGTGCAACTCGAGTCGCCAGGGGAGCTTCTCTTCTTAAACGTCAACTCTGTGGAGCCAGAAGGAGACACGGCCTCTGACCCAACGCTCCCAGCGCATCCTCTCCGTGGTAGACCGCCAGGAGGTTGAACTTCACCTCAGCGCTGGAGACACGAAATTCAAGTGGCCTTCAGTTAAAGACGGAAGTCACGCCAGCACAAACCCACGTGCACGGAAACCTGCGTGAGGCCGTGTCTCCCCACCCCGCGCTCAGTTTCCTGAGGCTATGAAAGGTGTGCCCTTCCGGGTCCTTCTGAGAGGGTGAGACGCCTGGTGAGGGAAGACCTGCCGGGACCCTGGCCACCGCCACCCGGCCGCCGTAAGGGGAGCCCAAGGACCAGACGCTGTGTAAAACAGTACTTTTGTTGTTCACATGTGGCATTAGAATATTTTGAAGTGTACTTTATTTTTTCTTCTTGGTTTTTTTTTTTTTTTTTAACAAAATAAGAGAGACTTTGATGTTTCAGATCCGTCCATTTCTACTTCAGACATTTAAGAATCACACCAGACCTTTCGAGTGGGTTTCAGTAAGAAACAGTACAGTTTTGGGTCCAGCCTATGGCATCGTTTACTTGTTGTGTCTGTCCAGTTAAAATTCAGGTGGAGTTACTTGGTGACATCTGCAAGTTTTCCCTGTTAGAGCAGGGGCCTGAGGCATTTAATGCACCTCCATTTCAGTAGGATGTAGGATGGCGCCACAGACTGGACAGACCGCCACCTCCTGTCACCCTGAAGGAAAGAACTGCCAGGCTCACCAGAGCTGTGCTGAACTGTTTCTCCTTCCTGCTCCTTGTGGTAGTTCTTGTTTCTTTGTGTTGACTTTGTTCCTAGCATAATTTTCCACCCTCAGTAAAACAAGTCTCCTAAGGATTGTGTACGCATAACAGGGAGGACATGGGAGATGGAGCGGAGAAGGGAGCTGGGGGAGTTTGGAGGGGGAGATGAACCATGAGAGACTATGGACTCTGAGGAACTAACAGAGGATTTTGGAGGGGATCAGGGTGGGAGGTTGGGTGAGCCTGGTAGTAGATATTATGGAGGGCACGTATTTCATGGAGCCCTGAGTATGGTGCATAAACAATGAATTCTGGAACACTGAAAATAAATTTTAAAAAATAATAAAAATATTTTAAAAAATAATATAAAACAACAGAACTGTTACACTACTTCATTGGCGGGGGGATTCAATCTTTTACCACACACCCTTTGGAAAATGTCAAAGATCTCTCCATGGCATGTTTGTGACTCAGTGTCACTGGCTCTAGGCATCCTCCATTTGTCTACCCCATGATGTTGCCGTTTGCCCTGCTCACGGGGAGCCCTTGCAGGGGTGGAACAGAAGCTGTGTTTTAAAAGCAGGGTCTTGGAAGCAAGTGCTATGTAGCTAAGCATTGGAAACATCCAAGTCGTTTTCTGATTTCTAATAGAAAATTCCCCTCAATCTTTCAGAACTGAACCAGTACTAAGGCTGACTTCTGTCTTATAAAAAATAAAATCCAGAGGAAAGGAAATGAAGGTGAGAGAATAAGCAGTAGGAACCCCTCCAGGCTTCAGTCTGTGCTACCCCAGAAGAAAACCACTGGCCTTTCCAGAGTGTTCCATGGGGTCCCAGATCAGCTGTGCAAACAGAAAAAAAAAGCTTTGGCCTTATTTTGAATTTCTAAATGTCATCATCATAACATTATTCATTTAAATATAGTTATGCTGGTATCTAATGGTTATTAAAAAACCACACACCCCCACATACATATATGTATACATACCTATAATATATATGAGTACATACACAAACTCAATAAGGACGACAGAAAGTAGGCCATCAGCAGACAAGAAATGCCATCAATTTCTTTTCTTTTTTTTTTTTTTGCTTTTTGTTTTGTTTTGTTTTTTGAAATGCCATCAATTTCTTAAAGAGAATATCAGTTAGGAGAGTGAGATAGTGAGTTGAAATGGGGTCTTCCAAAAGATATGTCCATGTCCTAACTCCCAGAACCTATAAATATCACCTTATTTAGGAAAAGGATCTTTCCATGTAATTAAGGATCATTTGATAAGGAGATCACCATTGATTTTCTAGGTTAAGTCCCAAATCCAATGACAAAAGTCCCTGTAAGAGAGAGATTACACAGACAGAAGAGAGGATAGCCCTGTGAAGACAGAAGCAGGGACTGGAATGATGTGATTACAAATCAAGGAATGCCCATAGCTACCAGCAGCTGGACACAACAAGGAATAGGTACTCCCCAGAGCATTTGGAGGGAGTGTGGTCCTGCTAACATCTTGATTTTGGAGTTCTGGCCTCCAGAACTGTGAGATAAATTCCTTTTGTTTTAAGGTACCAAGTGCGCACATTCGCTATAATAGTTATAAAAAATTAGTTAGTGATTTCTAAAGAAGCTGAGAAAATTGGCCTTGTAGAAATACAGAGAAACTCATAAAACACTAATTGGAAGCAAGGAATGGAATATGGGGTTAAATGCGGGAATTAATTGAAAATAAGTGAAAGTTGTTAATTGTCCCTCAGACTACTTGCTCATCCCAACAAGCAGAATACCATCATCCAGGCATTTACGACCCTAGCAAAAAAATGACAGATTCTTCTCTATAGAAACTTCCCTGTGGAGAGAAGCAGGGCAGCTCACATGACTGTTCCCCAGACACCCTAAAAAAAGGTCAATTGGCTGGCGAGCCCATCCCACAACTATGGAACTATCAATCAGCTTTTCATTGCTTTGTATTTTAGTGAATAACCAATAAGGAAGGAACCCCCAAATAAAGAGAGGCTAGAGATAAACAGGGAATTGTTGGAGAGGGTGGAGGGGTCCAGAAAAAGTTGAAATAATTCAAAGAACAAGAGAGAAGCAAGAAAGAGAAGGCAGTCTTTTTTTGAATAGACTCAGATGTCTGCCAGGGAGGACAAGGACGCCCGCTCCTCAGTGTCTGAATCTACCTCCTCAGGGCCACCTTGCCGGAGGCTCCAAATTCCTTCTTTACTCTCTTTTCCCTCAACATTGGGCGTAGTAGCTCTTCTCTGGTTATTCCTTCTCCATACCTTAGAGTTCTCTCTCAATGCTTTTGGTAAATACATATTTCCTTAGTTCACAATTGTGGAATCGTATACAATTTCTGGACATGAGAGACTCCATTTTCAAGTTCCACTTTTCTTTCTAACTAATGAACTTTTGAACTGAGCCATATAAGGTTATTGTTATACAATCAGTTGCTCATAAAATCCAACAGCGAAACCAGCATTTGAACCATAAAATTGTTGATAGGAACTTTATGAGGACAGCAAAGTTAACTAATACATACCAGGAATAGTTTTGTGTGATAGCACCAATAAAATAATCAGATAGTAATCAAAAGTGGTTCAATCGGTCAGCACCAAATTAGCAGGGTTTTTGTTTTTTTTCTTCTCTTCCTTATCTAAATCATGTAATTACCCCTCCCTTTCTTCTCATAAAAACCTCTTGCTTTCTGCATACAAACCAGACACTTTTCTGGTTACTCCTGAGGCTGTGCCCTGCAAACTGCGATTCTGACACCCCAAGAAGGCCTTTGTTCTTTTTCAGTTTGTCTCCTTTTTTCGATTGATGCAATGTACTTGGTTCACAATTATTTTCTCTGTGCAAATTATTGGTGTGGTAATTTTTGTCTGCTTACCAGATACTGACTAACACAATAGTCAATAAGAGTCTGAATCTTTAAAATCCTGTAAAACTTAACACTAGAGATTAGATAAAACTCTCAGATTGCTAAAGTATAATTTTCAATAGATGCTTAGAAGCCAAACTGAGAAAATCTCCCAGAAAATAGAATTAGTTGAAAGATGGGAACTATTGAAAGTGAGATTGAGGTGTGGAGAGGGCACATCTAGATCACTCTACTTTTTAAGATGCTGATATCTTCATCTTAAAAAGTAGAGTGATCTAGATGATATATAGTTGACCAAAAATAAAGGGGTAAGTATATTATTTAAACTTACAAAGATAACCAAGACAGAAATTAAATATAGTAATAGTAACACTTGTTTAGTGCTTTTAATGTATTAACCCATTTATCCTCATAATGATCCTCCAAGGAATGGACTATTATTATCCCCATTTTATAGATGAGGGAGAGGGTTCAGAGAGACCAAGTTACTTGCCTAAGGTCACACAGCTGGTAAATGGCAGAAATGGGGTTCCAGAATGTGTGTCCTTATCCATTGTATTCTACTGCCTCCTTACATGACTTTATTGAGAAGAGATGGGTAAGGAATGTACCGGGTGATGCAAATGACTTAATTCATCTCTTAGCGATAAAGGCAATTCTTAAAACTGATTAATTAAGCAATAGTGTTAAGAGATGGAGAAGTGAGAAGAAGTCAGAAGTCTTAAGTCAGAAGAAACGAAAACAGAAACTGTTTGAAGGGATGTATAATAGTTCTCCCTAATCCATGGGGAATACGTTCCACGACCCCCAGGGGACACATGAAACTGCAGATAGTACCAAACCAGATATATGCTGTTTTTTTCCCCATACGTGCATACCTATGAAAATGTTCAGGCTATCAGTTAGGCACACTAAGAGATTAACAACAAGAACCAATGATAAAATAGAACAATTATACTGTAATAAAAGTTATGTGAATGTGGTCTCTCAAAATATCTATTATACTGTATTCATCCTTTATGTGATAATGTGAGATGATAAAATGCTTAGGTGCACAGATGATGTGAGCAAATAACGCAGACATTGCAATGTAGAGTTAGGCTACTATTGACCTTCTGCTGATGCATCGTAAGTAGGATCATCTGCTTTCAAACCATGGGTGCCTACGGGTAAATGAAAACCTGGATAGCAAAACTGGGGGGCAGGAGGAATTGCTGTACTCTTAGGACCAGCGCTTTGGGAAGGAAGTGGTGAGCCACTGATTTGTCATTTTCCCTTATAAGTATCTTTCTGTATTATTAACATCTTACTTTAATAATCATTTATTTTATACATTTAAAAAAACAAAATTATAAATTATCTCAGGTATGGAGAGGAAATATTGGAATCAAGAAGCTTAACTACACAAATTATGTATTTTTAAATTTGACATGCTAATTATAGAAAGATAATCTTAAATGTGAAAACAAGGAAAGTCCCCTCTCACTTGGGGTGGAGATATCTAATCTGAATCCCTCAGAGAAGGAGACCTGGTAATTACTCACAACAGCGTTTGGGAAAGCCTCTATTTTCACACTTTGTAAGAGAGATGAAGCTAGTTCTCAATCTCAAAAACAGATGTCATTTGAATGATAAAATGAAAAAATTTAAGCGTTGATCCGCACAAAATACCTGCAGAGCAGAAAAGGGAATGAATGTCTGATATGTATCTTTTGTCCAACCACCGGACCTCATGTCATATTCAAAGGATGAGCTGTCTAGAGAGTGATCTCCAGAAAGTGGATTCCTGGAAGTGTTGCTCCTCAGACTGGTGGTATGAGGACTCTTCTGTACTGTATTTATTAATCTAGAAACTACCCTGGGTCAAATATGTCTCAAGCTATTATAAATTCAAAGTAGTATGTTAAGCATCAGTAAATTAAATGGTTTGGATAACAAGCGGGTAAGTGATAAGATGTAATAAGGGCGTACCTTTAAAACGGGATCTTTCTGGCACTGGTAATGACAGATGTTGCTTTACTGCCATCTAGTGTTCATTGCTTTAGAGACCTAAATTGAGCATAGGCTGAATTTTTTGTGTTTTTTTTTTTTTTTCTTTCCTTATCTCTGAAGTAGTTCCTGTTTTTCATAGGGCCTTTTGAGACTTAAATTAAAACACTCTTCCTAGGGGAGCCTGGGTGGCTCAGTGAGTGGCTCAGTGGGTTAAAGCCTCTGCCTTCAGCTCAGGTTATGATCCCAGGGTCCTGGGATCAGCCCCATGTCGGGCTCTCTGCTCAGTGTGGAGCCTGCTTTCTCCTCTCTCTCTCTCTGCCTGCCTCTCTGCCTACGTGTGATCTGTCTGTTAAATAAATAAAAATTTTTTTTAAAAAACCACTTTTTCTAAAAAATAATATTCATATATACCCAATAAATCCATAAATAGCTTTATACTTTATAGTTCCATGAATTCTGATCTAACCTACATCTATAGGTTCATCGAGTTTATCAAGTTTTCTTAGCAAGTCACTTCACAGAAAGTTTATAAGGAAGGCTCAATTATTTCATCTACTAAATTTGAATGGCAGCCACTATTACAAGGCAATTACTATTAACTCATAAACACCTTGCAATATGTGTTAGGAGTTGAGAGAGAAGAAATTCTTTTTTGCCCATTATGTCAAAGAGATACACTGGGCGGGGGTGGGGGGACAAAAGTTCTGAATATCAGCTAAAATTCCCACTAAATCGCATCTTTGAGTTCTCATAAAAGTAAAGGAAGTTCCCCGGGGCCCAAGGAGAAAAAAGTGAAAGAAAAAGTGCTACATAGGGACTACTTAGTGGCAATCCTACACTAGAAGTATTTGCTGATTCCCTAAATGTAGTCCTGGAGTGGAAGGACTTTCCAAAATGTAAGATATGAAGTCTCGTTCAGTATGGGAATTAAGGTCTTTGCATAAAATTGGGACCCTCAAGAGACTACACCAGCAAAGGAGGCTTGAATGTCTGAGTTATAGTTTGAGAAGAAAAAAATTTTCCCCTCTGAATTGTAAACATAGCCTCTTTTATGTAGAATTTATGTTCGAATCAATATCAACCTGATAGGTTGTATGTGGGGTGTAAGTAGTCAAAGACTACTCAAAGGTGTTTGATGTTTGGCTTGAGTGGGGAAAAAAAAATGGAGTTGCCATTATACAAAATGGAGAAAGCTTCAAGGGAGGGGTTGATCTTCAAGTGGGGATTAGGAGTTTAGTAAATCTGAGATGTGTATTTGACATCTAAGTGGAGGTATCTAAGTATGCGGCTGGATGTACAAGTCTGAAGTTCAGGAATGAAGAATGGGCTGTGGAGATATCTCTGGGAGGAGTTTGCATGACCATGGGACCATAGAGACTAGCAGAGATACCAAGTGAGTACATGTGGATAGAGAAGAAGTCTAAGAGACTAAGTCCGGGATATTCTAATATCAAGAGCTCAAGGGATAAACAAAAATTAGTAAAACAGACCCAGAAGGAGGAAAAGTACAAAAACATGTAATCCCACTGGTTAACAAATAGAAGTTAATGAATTCAAAATAACACCAAAATTACATAAAATACTGAAGAAAAAATTTAGTGACAATATAAGAGAATTATGTGAAAGCTCTCTTAATTAAAAAAATCATATTTGGCATTTTTATTATAATTGATAAAGAAACTCTGGAATAAAAATAATATAGCATGAAGCCATTAAAATGTATTAAATAGATGCATATTACTGACATATAAATCCTCCTAGTATGGTAATACATGATAAAGACTAAAACAAGGCAGCAGAAAAAAAGCCTATAGTATGAAATTGTCTTTTTAAATTTAGTGTGTTTAGTATATATATGAAGGAAAGTCTGGAGTAACGTATTAAAGACTATTATCAGTGACCAACATATGGCAGAGTTTCAACTTCTACAGTAAAAATTGTCTGGATGATTGATTGAATTTTTACTATGAGCACATATGAACATTATTTTTAAAAATTTATTATTATTTATTTGTTTGGGAGAGAGAGAATGAGTAGGCAAGGGAGAGAGAGGGAGAGAGCATAAGCAGGGTGGAGGGGAGAGGGAGAAGCGGACTCCTTGCTGAGCAGGGCCCTGGGATCAGATACTTAACTGACTGAACCACCCAGGGGCCCCTATGTATGAACATTACTAACAAGCTTGACATTATTTTTAAGATTTACTTATTTTAGAGGAAGCATGTGTGTGCACCTGTTGGCAGCACAGAAGGAGAGAATCCTATAGCCAACTCCCCCCTGACCAGGAGGAATCATCCCAGGATTCATGAGATCATGAGGTCATGACCCAAGCCAAAAACCCAGTCAGATGCTTAACCCACTGAGCCACCTTGGCATCCCAACAAGCTTAACATTTTTAATGAAGTTTATAGGGCCTATATAAAAGTGTAGGAATGAAAGTATAGCATAATGTTAATTCAAGGAAGCAGAAATATCTTACATACAACATGACCAAAATTAAAATATACATAAAAATGGACTGAAAGCAAAATTGCTTTAAAAAGCTAATTGAGATTCTCTTTAAAAAGTAGTACTAAATATTTTTTCCTATTTCCCTGTGGTTCTATGTCTTTCAAATTTTCTATGATATGAGTTTTCCTACTTTTGTTTTGCCTGCTTATTACAAAAATTTCCAAACACACAAAGAAAACGTATAATAGAATACCAGGTACCTATTAGCCAGGAACCTATTAGCCAGCTTCAATGACCACCAAAATTTAGGTATATATGGGTTATCTCCCCCCATGTGTTTTTTTTGTTTTAATTTTGTCGACTATTCTAAGCAAATTTCAGGGGCATCTGTATGGCTCAGTTGGTTAAGTGGCTGCCTTCCGGCTCCCTGCTCAGCAGGGTGTCCGATTCTCCCCATCGGTCTGCCTGCCACTCCCCTTATTTGTGCTCTGTCAATCTCTGTCAAATAAATAAATAAAATCTTTAAAAATAAATAAAGAAAAAATCAAATTTCAGACATCAAGTCATATTCTACAGATTTAAGAAAGGCTTATTCATACATAATGAAAATGCCATTTTTTCCTTTATACAGAAAGAAATAAAAATTCCTTTAATATAACCTAATACTTAGCCCATACTGAAAAATCTTTATATAGTCAGTTGGTTTTGAATGAGAATCTAAATAGTTCCAGTCTTTGCATTCTGTTGTAGGTCTAGCACAAAACCAGCAAGCAGGGGTACAGGCTAAATTTTGATCCCTCCCCCCAAAATGCATAAGTTGAAATCCTAACCCCTAGAACTTCAGAATGTGGCTATATTTGGACATAAGATTTTTAAAGAGGTAATTACACTGAAATTAGGTCATTAGGGTGGGCCCTAATCCAATATAACTGATGTCCTAAGAAGAGAAGATTAGGACTCAGGTACAGAAAAAAGACTATGTTCAGTCACAAGGACAAGGCAGCCATCTGTAAGCCAAGGAGAGAGGAGAAGAAACTAACCCTGCCAACATCTTGATCTTGGACTTCGAATCTCCAGAATTGTAAGAAAATAAATTTCTGTTGTTTAAGTCAACCAGTCTATGTATGGTACTTTGTATGGCAGACCTAGCAATGTAATACAAGCAGTAAAGCCAACATGTTTTGATTGGATAATGTACATTTTGTACCAGGGAATAAGTATTCTATCAGCCGTATTTATGTTTTATTCAATAAATTATTTCTTATTTAATAAATGTTTGAATGCCCTAATTTTATATCATGAATGGTTGGCAAATTTTGTTATTACTACCACTACTAGTCTTAATTGCTTGCCTCTTCAAGTACCATTAAAGTGATCTCACTCTTATATTCTGAGCTAATGAGAAGGAAAGCGCAAATCTGCTTTCTCCAGTTTGAATGGGGCTCACTTATATGTTTGCTATGTATTCAATTGCTTACTGGATATATCCCTCTGAAACTATCTTCCCTCTATACCTGCTAACTTTTCACTGTTAATTAGCCATTTTCCATCCAGTTTCCTAAGCCAGAAACCTCAGTACCTTTAAACCATTTTTTATTATTCTGAAATACTTTTAAACTTAAAAAAAAAATTGTAAGAATAGTACAAAGAACTTCTAACTTTGCCCAGACTCTCCAATTGTTGACATATTACATTTGCTTCATCATCTTTTCTCTATACACATTCACATTTTACTTACATATGTTATTTATATATACTTTTTTCTGAACGTTTGAGTAAGTTGCAGGCATGAAGCTTCATTACCTCTAAATAATTCAGTGTGTATTTTCTGGAAACAAAGATAACTCCTACATTAGTAGACTATAGTAATCAAAATCAGGAAATTAACTTTGTTAATATATAGGTGATATGTAAAATATCACTTAGTCCACAGGCCCAATTCAAATTTTGTCAGTTATCCCAATAATATTCTTTACAGAAAAAGGATCCAATGCAGAGCCATATGTTCCATTTTGTTGTCATGTCTCTTTAGTTCCCCACAATCTGAACAAAGTTCTTTAGTTGTTCTTTTGTCTTTCATGACCTTGACAATCTTTTGAAGAGTAGAGATCTATGATTTTGTAAAAATGTCCCTGTTTGAGGTTGTCTGATCCTTCCTCATGATTAGATTCTCACTTAGCATATTTTGGCAGCAGCATCACAAAAGTGTGTTCCAATTGTCTGTTTCCATACAATGGAAACAATGTGGCATCCAATGTTGATTTGTCCTCTTACTGGGAATGGTAACTTTGCTTACCAGTGCCAGATTTCTCCACTGTTAAGTTTTTATTTTTCCCTTCGTGATTAGTATATTTGGCCAGGAGATACTCTGAGACCATTATGTTCCTCTTAAAGTTCTCACACTCTAGTTTTAGCATACACTGATGACTCTTGGCTAAGTCAATTTTTACTATAATAGTTGCCAAATGGTGATATTTCTACCTATATCATTCCTGCTACATATGTTAGTTAGCATATAAGGAATATATATACATATATATATATTCTTATTATAAGGAAGAGCGTTACTTTATGCCCATTTAAAAAATATTCGTGCTTTTATTTCAGTATAGACTCAAGTATTCCTATTTTATTCAGCAGATCATAATCTATTAACATTATTATAATGGTGCTCATATTGACCCAGATGTGGCCAATGGAGGCTCCTTCAAGCTGGTTTCTGTGTCCCTTTCATATGTTCCATTATTCTGTGAAAACGTCTTTAATTTCTGGTGCAACAAGGTTTTTCAGGCTCATGTTGTACTTCCCCTGTTACTGTTCTGAATCAGTCATTTCCCCAAGCGGCTCTAGTTCCTTTTAGTAGAAAATGGTGTTTAGAAACCAAGATCTAGGCACTACCTGCTCATTGCTCCTTACATCTCTTTAGCTGAGGGCCCTAGGGAAAAAACGAAATAGATGGATTCAAAGTATAGACAACATTTGGGTAGACATATGGAGGTGTAGGAGTTTACAAGAAGAGATTTTTCAGAGAGAGGAGACAATAGGTACAAGAAAGGGGACGTGAGACAGTATGGACTGTTTTGCACAGTACACATAATTTAATATTACCGAAGCATAACACTGAAAAGAGACAATGAGAGAAGAAACTAGTCAGGCAGATGGAGTATCTTATATCTTAGGCAAAGTAACTAAATTTTCTCTTACAGATAATCCTTTGAAGAATTTTCAGGACCGTGGCATTATCAGATTTACATGTTTAGTGAGGTCATTCTGGTAGCAGTATGGAGGATGGCATTATGGAATCAAACCTGGAATCAGGAGACTGGCAAAGAAGCCTCTCACAAGAATAGTTAGAAGTAATGAAAGCTGGCATGAGGCAGCCCCAGTCAAGATGGATAGATAGGCTATACACTAGTAGACAGTAGATAGGAAAATGGATATAATTTGGTCTAAGAGGCATTTAGGATGCTCTATAGGCATTTACAACACGGGGAGGATGATGGTTGCTTAAACCAAAATAGAAATCCAGAAACAGGAGTAGGTTCTAGGGTGAAAAATTGAACGGTTTAAGATGCTTTGGATTGATGGTATTTCTCACTGAATTCTCATAGGATTTGTAGAAAGAAAATGAAATATGTTTTGTAAAGTGTGGTTTTGCTAATACGAATAGAAAAGATGGCCTCTGAAGAAACATGCTAACACTCTCACTTTGCAAACTAAGCAACAGGTTATGGTGCAGTGTATGACCGCAACTGCAGGAAATTCAAGAGTTGGGGAGGGACCTGTCTCATATTTTTCCATCCCTGGTGACTCAGAGGTAAAAATGGCGCCTGTGGCAAAAATTAGAAAGTGGGAGGGAGAACTGGGTATGGAAAAAAATGAGGGGTTTTTTTTGTTTTGTTTTGTTGTTTTGCTTTAAACATTTGGTGTGATAACTCAGCGCCACACGAATTACGAACATTTTTTTCTTTAAGGTTTGGTCTATAGTACAACTCTATTCTCCGCGTTTAAAGGGATGTTTCATTTTGTGGGCGCGATCGCCTGGGAGGTGGCGTGCCTGCTGCTTTGCCTCATTCACGCTTCTCGGCCTTGGCGGGTTCCACGACAGCCTCCCTATCTCTGGCCCCTCTGGTTTTTTTCTCCAGCGCTGGCTCCAGTTCTGAAAACACTTTCTCGGCGGTGACGACCGGACGGGCTCAGACCCTACGTATTCGCAGGTCTCCCTGGCGCTAGGGTACGGGAAATTCTTTCTCCGGAGGACCGCGGCGTCGCGCTTCCTACAGGCGCACGAGGAATCCCGCGCGCGGCCGCCGGAGCGCGTGCCCGACCGCAGTCTGAAGGCCCCCGGTTGCGGCGCGCGCACCACCTCCGCAAGCACGACACTGCCGCAGCTCCGGGTCCCGGAGTCGGCGGCGCGGGGGCGGGGCCGTGGAGGGACGTCGAGGCCCCGCAGCGGTCCAGGCCGGGAGCTCGGGCAGCATCGGTTGTCGTGGGAACGGCGGCGTAGGCAGGCACTGACGTCAGCGGGCGGCGCCCGTACTGCACCACCCGGTGGGCTCTCAGAGCCGGAGTGGCTGGCGGCTAGGGTGGCTACGCGGGTGCCTGGCTCCCGGCTCGCGCCCCCGGCGGCGTAGGGATCCGCTTCGCACAGTCCCAGTGTCGGCTCCGGCGGGACTGTCTGTCGGCCGCTCTGGACTCTGTTCTCAGTGAGTACGCTGCAGGCCTGCTGGTGGCGGGAGCCCGGGCCGGGTTCTTGGCCTGCCTGGGCCCTCTCAGAGGGGGCGGCGGCTAGGGGGGGGGCACTGGTCAGGTCCGAGAACGCGGAGGCGGCGCGCTGGGGGGCGGGACGGGGGCGGTGCGGCGCCACCGCGGGCTGACCCGCCCAGTGCCTTGGAGCCCTGGGAGGTAGTTCCTAATGAACAGCTCTAAGTACTTTCCCGCTCCCTTCCCTGGGCTCCTGTCTCCTGAGTCCGCCGCGCGGTGTCCAGATCCGCCGTGGAGGAAGTGCAAGCTTTGCCTTTCCCACTCCGGATTCTGGCTTAAAAGCATGTAACTCAGACACGCACTAAATACGTTTATTTCCTTGTAGGGTGTCAGCTTGGTGCTGAACCTCGAACCTGTGAAATGCCTTCTTAATTACATCCGAGAAAAGGTGATAAGTATGTTAACGTTTGTAAGAGTCATGTCGATCTGTATACAAACAGAAAAAAGAGTGCACTATTTAGAATCGCTACCAGTGGCTGTGGTGTATTTCAGCAGTACTGTGGAAACAAACTGCAGTGTATGGCTTTTACTTTTTTTGAGAAAAGGATGCTAACAATTTTTTTCACCTGTTGCATTATTTATTTTGCTGTTACTGCTTGGAGTTTCAAGGAAGAGATTGCTCGTTCTGAGAACTCTGGGAAATTTCAAAAAGTATTTGAAAAATCCAAATACCAAAAGTTTTTAAAAGCATATTTAGAATTTTGTTTGTTTATGAAGAGTATCTTGATTTATCAGTTCAATTATGTATACAGGGTTTTCGATAGTTTCTTTTTTTCCTATGCTATAAAATTCAGCTAAAGGGTGAATTATCTAAGCCTCTGCTGCTTCTCCCTTTGATCTTTAGACATTTATTGGCCGGTAATCAGATGTTTAGAGAAAAAGAAAAATGAGATGAAATATATTGTTAATTTTCGTAGTGAGTATTTCTCAGTGTCTCTTATAAAAGGGTTTGTGAGGGAGAATCTTTAAAATAATCGTATAGGGACGCCTGGGTGGCTCAGTTGGTTAAGCAGCTTTTTTTTTTTAAGATTTTATTTATTTATTTGACAGAGAGAAATCACAAGTAGGCAGGCAGAGAGGCAGGCAGAGAGAGAGGAAGGGAAGCAGGCCCCCTGCTGAGCAGAGAGCCCGATGTGGGACTCGATCCCAGGACTCTGGGATCATGACCTGAGCCGAAGGCAGCTGCTACTAAGTAATAGTAAATGTCACTACATTATGTATTGTATTGATGTATTTTATTTTATTGCACACTTATATTTAGTGCTATAATAATAGATATAAAGTTATTTTATTGAGCACCTACAGTGTGCCAGCCACTGTGCTGATCACTTTGCTTTTCAGTATTTCCTTTTCTCCTTACAATAAAGTAGGTACCATTTTAATTTCCTGGGTCATAAAACATTCTACCAGGGTGAAAATAAAGGACTGAAGTAGAGAGGGAGGTATGGAGCTCAAGGCACTGTGGGAGCACAGAAAAGTATTTAACCGCCCCTTGAGGTTAGAGTGCTCCCAGAGAAGACACAATCTGCATTTAGCATTAAAGGATAGTTAAGAGTTTGTTGGAGTGACAGAAGAAGGGCATATCTCAGGAGAGAGAGGTGGATGTGTAATGGTATAAAGGCAGGAAGGCATTTGGCACAATTGAGAGCCTATAAGTATTTCACATGGTTAGAATTCAGAATGTGTGTGGAACTGTGGCTGGAGAATGAGTCATTTCATAAATAGCCTTCACCCCCCCCCCCATGGTATGGACTTCCAGTTTTTTTCCAGTAAGTGACTGAAATCTAGTGAAGAGATTTAAACAAATGATACCATTGCATTTGTATTTTAGTACATTTTTTCTGCTTGCAATGAAGAGGATGATTTATTTTTTAAAAGGATAAGGTGATAGAAGCATGGAAACAATCTTAAGAAAAAAAGTAAAATCTTTCCATAGTTTTTTTTATCCCTCAAAGCTGCTGTATCATGTCCCTGCCTTTGAGGGTGAGGGAAGTCAGTAGGAAGCAGAATCGTGGAAAGAATTAGCCACATGTTTCTTCTATGGGTCTCACCTCCCATTCATCTCTCCACCTGTTGCCACCAGATTTCCACCCCTTCACAAACAGCTTTGCAAACATGTGACTTGCTGACTGGACTGTAGATCCAGTGGACACTCTACAACTTGGTACCACACAGTGATAGAAAACTTCTTTCTTAAACTTCTTTTTCTTTGGAGGGCACCTGGAGGCTCAGTTGCTTAAGCTCTGACTCCTGATACCCGCTCAGGTCATGATTTCAGGGTCCTAAGATCTAGCATGGCGCCTGCCTGAAATTGTCTCTCCTTCTCCTTCTGCACCTTGCTTGCTCTCTCTCCCCTCCACCACTTGCTCTGTCTCTTTCTGTCTCTCTAACAATAACAACAACAAACTTCTTTCCCTTGGTTACCTCTCTCTTCGAGCTTTCACCTCTCTCTTTGATGTCCTTTTGCTTTATTTTTGGGCTTCCAGAATTCTGTCTTTGGAACTTTTTCCCTGAAACCACCACAGATATAAACCCTAGTTCTCAAATCTTTAGCCTCCTTGCTGGATTACTATATTTTAATGCCTACCAAACAACCTGATTATATGCATAAACATGTATGTATATATACAGTGGTAATAGCTGTCATTTTCAAAGGGCTTGCCATGTTCCAGGCATTGTGCTGTTTTATTTGCATATTCTCACTTAATCTGTACAAAAACTTTATGAGTGATTTATTATTGTTATTCTCTTTTGAAAGATTAGGAAATCGAGGTCCAGAAGTTAATTTACTGGCAAGTAGAACTGGGATTTGAATCTAGGGGTGTGACACTGAGCCAGTGCTTGTAGCTGGCTAGTTCCCCTCAGATACCCAGCTCAACAGGCCCCACTAAGCTCATCGAGTGTACCCATAAGAAGTATCTATTACAGTATTACAGTTGTAACAGATGTTCACTGGTTTGTTTTGTTTGTTTTTAAGACATTATTTTAAATCATTTGACCCTTATAACAACCTTTTGAATATATACTGGTAGACTGATTTTACAGATGAGGAAACAAATGCGTGAGGTCACACAATTAACTATTGAGACTAATTCCAGGACTTGGGTTTTAAACTTATCCATTATACTTGTCCTGTATTCCAAAAAATGATACTACTGGCCTAAGTATTCTATTTGCAGAAAATGAGAATCATCCTTGACTCTTTGTCCTGCACTGTCAGTAGTTTTTAATCTTTCTGAAATGTCTAAAATACCATAAGTACTATAATTTTTTTGTTTAATGGTAAGCAAATCAAGCTGAATATAAGTAAGTCACTTGTCTTAGTAACTCATAGTCATATAGTTCAGCTGTTTTCCTATATATTGAATGACCACGGAATATATAAAAAGTCATCCTTTGGTTTATATTTTTTTCTACTTATGTGCTTTCAGGTTTCAATTTCTGATACACTTAGGCTTACATCCTCTCTCTTTAATAATTTGGGGATTAATAGATTAATTAATAGATTGGAAAGTAGATGACCAATACTTCTTAGGTATGTATCTCCTAGGAAGAATACATTCAGGCTCCCATCCATAAAGCACAGGAGTCTTTACTGTGTGAATTTAGTTCTATCTATTTTGTCTGTGTACCAGAAAATTGTTATATGACTTAACCCATATAATTAGGTATATGTGTATAATCATTCTTACCGTTTTAGCCTTTTTTTCTCAGACTTTTCTGTCCAGAGTACCCATGATATTAGAGGAACCAGAATGTGGATCCCCAGGGATCTGGAGCTTTAACAGATAATTGCTCAGCCAACTCAAATTATGTTTTTTTTTTTTTTTAACAGTCTTCTGCTTTATTCTTAAAAATGTGTGAATATTGTGTTCTAATGTGGACATTAATATGTTTGTTTTGGACATACACCCTCATCTTTAAGTAAAATTGGAAATTTAGGAATACATATCCTGAGATTATCCCTGGTTTTGATATGTAATAATACACACCCATTATATTTGAGGAAGATAGTACAAATGCTTATGCTTAACCTTTTCTACTGCAACATTTTTAGTGGCAGGTACAAAAGTGTCTAAATGCATTGTCTGTGAATATGCTACCTACAAGCATATTTTACTAATCTAATAGTGTATGCTCTTGGGAAAGTCAATTCTTGGGTGGAGTTTGTTTTCTTAAAAGTACATCGAAATGTTTATTTTTCACTTAAAACACTTTTTAAAGTACATTAACATATTAAGTACATATATATTGCCTTTCAAGATTTTTAAAAGTTTTTGTTTCATATACATATTTTATTCAAATATGATCCAGTTTTCATTACTTTTCTTCATTACAGTCTTCAGACCCTAAACTAATCATATGTGCTTTAAGTCATATACATAAGACTGGATAAGAGAATTTAGCTTTATTGGTATAAACCTGATGAGGTAGTGGACAAATCATCACATAATCTTGTGTGAAAAATGTTTTGTAATTTTTTATTTGCAAATTCCCTACTACAAATAAATTCTCGTTGTTTTAATAGGATCCTGATTGAGTCATTGCTTTACATTATAACTCAGTGCTCTCCATAAAGCTAAGAGATGCCCACTGGTAAGACTTTTATGAAATTTATATCTGGAATACAATTTATTTATTTACTTATTTTAAAATTTGAATTATTTTAAGGGGTTCTTTGATCTATTAATGAATACTAAACCAAATACTACAATTAGATACTTAATAGTTTGATTTCTATTTCCTATTTATTTTATTTTCTTATTTTTTTATGTTTTTTAATCAATTTTCCATTTATTTTCTTATTTTGTTTTTTATGTTTTTTATCAATTTTCTATTTAATGTTCGGTATTAAGGTTAGTATGTATTAGATGGCAGTTTGGGACTTCACTGGATAAGGTAAATAATCATTACAACAATGGTGAGGTTTTTTTCCTTATTATCAAAATGGACGGTTTACTCTAGAGCAGGTTTTAGCAACTTTTTCATAAAAAGAAAGCTAGTAAATATTTTAGGTTTATTCTCTACTACAACTGCTCACCTGTGCCACTGAGGCATAAAAGCATCCATAAGAATTCTTAACACAGTGGGCATGGCTGTGTTTCAGTAAACTTTTTTATGTATAAGAGTAAATGACTGCCCTGTAGGCCGTAATCTGCCATCACCTGCTCTGGGGCAATCTTTCATTCATTCAGCATTTATTCAGCATTAGGACATGTTTATTGAGTAAGTACGCTGTGCTAGAGCTCATGAAAATAGTAGGGATGGTAGCATAGTGTAGTGGGTGAGACAGAGACAATGTAATTATTTGTGTAGATATACAAATAATTATACGGTTTCGAGCCGTGTTAGGTGCTGTGAAGAAAAAGAACAGTCTGCCATGTGAGGAATGGGGAAATTCAGATGAGATTGTCAGGAAGTGTTCCACTTTTAAGGCAACATTTGAACAGGCAGCTTAACACCAGATAGCTGAGAAGTTAGAGGAAGTTTACACCAGGTAGAAGCAGCTTGCTTATTCTGGTGGAGGAGTGAGAAGGGCAGAATGGCTAGAATGTAGGGGACTAAGGGGCTGTTTCTCTTGGTTTCAAGCTGTAGAGGTTGGCAGGCCAGGAAATGAGAACCCTGTAGGGCGTGTGAAGGAATCATTTTGTCCTAAGTGAAGTGGGAAACTGGCAAGGTCTTAAGCAAGGGAATAACATGATCTGACTTATGTTTTAAAGAAAAAAAAATAACGTTTGGCTTTTTGTATTTATGGTATGCTGATTATTGCCTAGGCAACTGTTAGCCATTCTTCATGCAAATGATCTTTGATAGAGAATTATTCTGATTTTACAGATAGCAAAGATGAAGTTTAGAGTCGTTAAGTAACTTGCTTAAGGCCACCTAACAGTGGTAGATGCTATCATGAGTCACAAGTGGAAAGTTAACTTAGTAAAGGAAACTTTTAAAGGGAGTAGCCCAAAAGGTAAGAGGGATTCAAGTGAGTGTGGTGTCACAAAGCCAAAAGAAAAGTTTTACAAAGGAAGAACTGGTTAGTTCTAACGTAGCTGAAGAACTCATGCTGATATTTACAAGACTATGTTCTTTAACATCTGCTAGCATATAGCAGATACCTGCTGTCATAGAGTTGTTTAGAAAATGACAGGAGTCTTTACCTTTGCAGTGGAGAGTGAAGCCATGGTAAAAACCAAAGTTCGCTTTGAGGAATTGCTTAAGACCCACAGTGAGCTCACTGATGAAAGAAAAAAACTGAAGAAAAAAATGGGCAAATCTGGAGAAAAAATTGCAGTGAGTAATTGATCATTTGATAATGATGACTTATATATCTGCATGAAATTATGACTTTGATATTAAAATTCTGAGGAACTTTGGAAATTGAAAATAGTATATCTATGTTATAGTCAATAGCACAGGGTATAAAAAGCTTATGGTAGAATCTGTATGACTCTTGGGGTACTGAGTTCAATATTCAGTGCTGTGCTACCAAAATAATGTAGACAAAATGATGAGAGTGCTGAGAGAATGGGCAAACTCAAGTAGCCAACATAGTACACACTTTTAAAGAAAATGAAGGTTTTTTTTTTTTTTTAAAGATTTTATTTATTTATTTGACAGAGAGAGAAATCACAAGCAGGCAGAGAGAGAGGGGAGGAAGCAGGCTCCCTGCTGAGCATAGAGCCCGATGCGGGACTCGATCCTAGGACTCTGGGGCCGAAGGCAGCGGCTTAACCCACTGAGCCACCCAGGCGCCCAGAAAATGAAGGTTTTTTAATCCAGAATTGTGAAGAATTTAGGGAGTAATATGTTACTTCAGATATTCAACGGCTTGTCTTTATTTAGACTGATTGATCTGATTCTACCCAGCAGAACCAGGAGAAGTCACTGGAATCTGAAGGCAGTAATTATCTTTTTGTATTTGAGGTACACGTTCAAATGACAGTTTTTGGCAGCAAAGTTGAAGAGATTAAAGATGCTGAACTCAATAGTACTAAACAGATCAACAATTGACTACAATCTGATTACATAATATTATAGAGTCTGTAATAGTATCCACGGTTAATGTACTATTCACTCTTCAGACCTGTCTTGCTATATTAGTTGGACCTTTTATTCCTTTGACCATAATCTGTTATGTACACACACACAGACACACACACGGGCACAAATAACTTCATGCATGTTCTGGAAATTGGTACATAGTACATAGTATTTCTTTGGCTAGAGTTTTATGAGTTATGTATAGCTTATATTTTACTTGTTGCAGATTTTACCCTATTCTGAATTTTTCCATGTGACCTCTTCATTCTAATATTCTCTCTGGCAGCCATCAACATGATAGTATATATGCTCAAGTGAGACAAAAATAAGTACTAACCCTGGCCAGAATCCAGCTGCACACATGTGAGAGGTTTGTAGTACAGCTGTTTACTGTTGCATACCAATTTAGAACTCCTGGTGGAATCGGGCAGATTAGGTCTTCCATAGTGGATGCTGCGCATTTGTATAATGTGCTTCTCCCTGTGGTACTTGTATGAGTATGATAAGGAGTAGTGGGATATGGAGGATGGAACATTGCATATTGGCATATGCCCTTGCCTTGGGTAGGTGATATACATTGGACAAAAACAGAAAAAATCGTGGGAACAAAAGTATATATTTAAGGACTCAGTCAAAGTAGAACCTCATGTTTTCTCTTACTGGGCTTTCTGAACTGGACTTTGTGAGCACGAACTAGATGCTGTTTAGGCCAGGAATGCTCAATTGAATGGATAACCAAAAAATGGGCAGAGGAGATGTCCATTTAGCTATTGTCCAGTTAGATGTTGGGAACACACAAATGTGAGATGACTAAAGATAATCTACCTCACCTCTTTTGGTACCTAGTAGGCCATTCAGTTGCCGCCTTTATCAGAGATGAGTGTCCTAAGAAAAAATAGGAAGAGATTTTTTAGCTCAAAAGAAGGGGACTATTCCTGGAAGACTTAGAGGAAAACAAAATATTTTTGAAATGATTTACTTTAGGAAATAAAGTAAACCTCTTTTTATTTACTAGATAACAGTGCTTCCTATCTTTCAAGCACTTCTAAACATATTATGTATATTCACTAGTTTTTAATAACATGAAATGATGAGGTTTTATTCCATTTTAAATTAAGGAAACTGGATCACAGAGAGGTTGAATAACTGCCTGAATTTGCATAGTTGGTGGCAGAACCAGAATTCAAACTCTAACAGTCTGGCTACAGAGCCCACTCTCTTAACCATAACCCAGTAGAACCTCTGAATAACATATGAAGAGATGGGACCTCATCAGAACAAAAACATGTACAGAACAGGCAGGGTGAGATTGGAAGGGGAGCTGGCTGAAATAAGAAAAGGAAGCAAGGAAAGGCTGTACTAAGAGAATTCACAATAATGCAGATTCACATTATTTTTCAATAATCTGTTAGGTACTGTGATATGAATTTTGCAAATGCTGTTTCCGATTCTCATGTTAATCATGAAACATAGGTAGTGGGACTCTTATTTTGCATGAGAGGTTTTATAAACATCAGGACATAAAAACCACTTTAACAAAGATGTTAAATGTTTTGCTAGAGCCTTAAAGCCAGCAGTAGAGTAAGGGGGATTTAAAATTATAGTCTCTCCGTGTTCTGCCTTTAGTTGCTTTTTAAAAACTGTGTCTTCAGCCTAAAACAGTAGAATTGGTACCATGGAAAAGTCTTAATTAGTGATAAGGAAAATAAATGTGAGACATTCTCCCATGAGAAGAAATGGCTAAAACTAAAATGAAGTAAATAATGAAAACCTATAGAAATATTTGACCTCTAAGTAAGTGTTCCCAGACAATGCTAATGGAGCAGAAACAGTAGAAAGAGCATGGTGAAAAAAACCTTCTGGAGATTAACAGAAAGATCTAGGAGGAGATGAGTCTATCTTGCATTCTGGGTAAAATTTATGAAATGAGAACTATATTTAGAACTTGGTAATTTCAGGAGAAAAGTTAATTTTGCAAGTATCTCAACAGAAAAAAACACATCAGGTGCATTTCAGGCCTCTCTCAGAAAACACTAAACCCAGAAGACAAGAAAGCAATATCTGTATAGTATTGAGGGGAAAATTGTATCACAAGAAATCCAATGACCTAAGTGTCAGTTGTTTGTGAGGTCAGTAGTGAACATGAGAATGAACAGAGAATTATTATAAGTGTTCTCTCCCTGAAAACAAGAAAACTGTTGAATGTGTATTATTTGAATATGTAGTACCATTTCCAGAAACATTAATCAAAAATTAAGAATGTAAGAATAAAGAATATATGGTCTGAAAATATATCTGCTTGAGTCTTTTGAGACCAGTTAAACATATAGGACTTTATTATTTGTGCCAAAAATAATTACTGAAGATTCATATTCCATAACGTACCTGTGATAATGTGAGATAACAGGAACATTGTTCTAAAACATTGGGCAAATCTTTCCTAGCTTGCAGAGCAAAAAAAAGTCCTATAACGATTACTTTTACCTAAAGTGTAGTCAGAAGTTACTTCATCCTGGAGTTCAAAATAAATGAAACAAGTAATATGTAAAATTGATTATTATACTTTCAGAGTCATCAGATGTCAAGAAAAATGGGTGCCTGGGTAGCTCAGTCGTTAAGCATCTGCCTTCAGCTCAGGTCATGATCCCGGGGTCCTGGGATCAAGCCCTGCATCTGGCTTGCTGCTGGACAGGAAGCCTGCTTCTCCCTCTCCCACTCCCCCTACTTGTGCTCCCTCTCTCTCTCTGTGTCTCTCTCCATCAAATAAATAAATAAAATCTTAAGAAAGAGAAAGAGAAAGAAAGAACTGAACAAGTGAACACAACAGACTTTTTTAAAAATTTTTTTAATTTATTTTCAGTGTAACGGTATTCATTGTTTTTGCACCACACTCAGTGCTCCATGCAATCCGTGCCCTCTCTAATACCCACCACCTGGTTCCCCCATCCTTCCACCCCCCCGCCCCTTCAAACCCCTCAGATTCTTTTTCAGAGTCCATAGTCTCTCATGGTTCACCTCCCCTTCCAATTTCCCTCAACTCCCTTCTCCTTTCTAACTCCCCTTGTCCTCCATGCTATTTGTTATGCTCCACAAATAAGTGAAACCATATGATAATGGACTCTCTCTGCTTGACTTATTTCACTCAGCATAATCTCTTCCAGTCCCATCCATGTTGCTACAAAAGTTGGGTATTCATCCTTTCTGATGGAGGCATAATACTCCCTAGTGTATATGGACCACATCTTCCTTATCCATTCGTCCGTTGAAGGGCATCTTGGTTCTTTCCACAGTTAGGTGACTGTGGCCATTGCTGCTATAAACAATGGGGTATAGATGGCCCTTCTTTTCACTACATCTGTATCTTTGGGGTAAATACCCAGGAATGCAATTGCAGGGTCATAGGGAAGCTCTATTTTTAATTTCTTGAGGAATCTCCACACTGTTCTCCAAAGTGGCTGCACCAACTTGCATTCCCACCAACAGTGTAAGAGGGTTCCCCTTTCTCCACATCTTCTCCAATGCTTGTTGTTTCCTGTCTTGCTAATTTTGGCCATTCTAACTGGTGTAAGGTGGTATCTCAATGTGGTTTTATTTTTTTTATTTTTTAAAGATTTTATTTATTTATTTGACAGAGAACACAAGTAGGCAGAGAGACAGGCAGAGAGAGAGAAGCAGGCTCTGCACTGAGCAGAGAGCCCGATGCAGGGCTCGATCCCAGGACCCTGGGATCATGACCTGGGCCGAAGGCAGAGGCTTTAACCCACTGAGCCACCCAGGCGCCCCCTCAATGTGGTTTTAATTTGAATCTCCCTGATGGCTAGTGATGATGAACATTTTTTCATGCGTCTGATAGCCATTTGCATGTCTTCATTGGAGAAGTGTCTGTTCATATCTTCTGCCCATTTTTTTTATATGATTATATGTTTTGTGTGTGTTGAGTTTGAGGAGTTCTTTATAGATCCTGGATATTGACCTTTTGTCTGTACTATCATTTGCCAATATCCTCTCCCATTCCGTGGGAATTGTTTTGTTGACCACAACAGACTTTTTAAAAAAGAAACAAAGGTAGTGAAAAAAGAAATTTAAGAATAAACTCTTAGGGGTGCCTGGGTGGCTCAGTTGGTTAAATGACTGACTCCTGATTCAGCTCAGGTCATGATCTCAGGGTGGTGAGCTGGAGCCCTGGGTTGGCTCTGTAGGGAGTGCTCAGCAGGGAGTCTGCTTGAGATTTTCTCTACCTCTCCCTCTAGCCCCTCCCCCTGTGCATGCACACTCTATCTCAAATAAGTAAATCTTTAAAAAAAAAAAAATGAAGTTAATCATAAAAATAAATGTAAACAGTTTAAGCTTCCTACTTCAGAAAGCAAGCTCTAAAATTTTTTAAAATGTCAGGTGTTTAGCTTGCAACATTGACAGATCAAACAAAATGACATAAAGTTTAAAAGCTGGCAAAAGTATATACAAATCTAAAAAGAAACAGAATTTTCTCAATTATGAATATATTGAAAAAACAAAAAACTTAAATAAATATGAATAAAAGAAATTTAACCCTATGTTGAGAAAATATTTGTCTCAGCCAAAATAGGTTTTCTCCCTAAGAACTCAAGAATAGCATTGGGGCACCTGGGTGGCTCCGTCAGTTGAGGTCCAACTTTTTGGTTTTTGCTCAGGTCATGATCTCAGAGTCATGAGCTCCATATCAAGCCCTATGTGGGGCATGGAGTCTGCTTAAGAGTCTCTCTCTCCCCAATGCCCCCCATGCACGCATACATTCTCTCTTTCAAATAAACTAATAAATCAGTTAATTTTTAAAAAGAGTATCTTAAAAATTGGCTAAGTCAGCATCAGTAAATCAGTACAAATAAGTTGAATGAAAACCATATGATTGTATAAAAGTAAGGGGAAAAGCTGTAATATTTTACTTAGAAAGAGGATACTAGTGATTTTTGAAAAATAATTTGATGTTCATGTAAGTGATAATTATGTACTTTCTGAGGTGCATACACATGGCTTATTGTGTATGATTTCAGGAGCTTCCAGGACCCCCTTTGAGAATGGAGGGTAGTCCCCTGATGACCTAAAGATACCTCACCAATAAGTACTTCCTTCAAAATCAGGATCCATAAGGAAAGATCTCTTTATCTCAAGAATATAATTAATATTTTTGAAATTTTAGTAAATATAATTAGATAAGAAATGTAAATAGCATTATCATAGCTTTTCTTCACCTAATATTTGTCTCTACTACATGCCGGGGACTATGCTAAGTGCTCTGCGCACTTACTTCACCTTATCTCACAGGAATCCTGTCACGTGAGTATACATCAGAGAACAGAGAGATTAAGGAACTTACCCAAGATCTTACAACTAGTAAGTAGTGAATCCAGATCCTTATGACTCCGGAGCATATATTCATGACAGCTGAACGGTATGGCTTCCTTGATTCACCAGTGTGTAGTGTGAGCAATGTATGACTCCCAGTGAGGAGAGCAAGGACTTATACTTGATATTCCAAATAGTAATGTTATCTGTGCCAATCAATTGAAAGTGAACAAGTATATAAAAATCATCTGTTATAGCCTAGAAACACATCAGAAAATACTGCAGAACAGAAAAATTAATAAGCATTTCATATACAGAAACTATAAAAGCCTTACAAGATCTTAAAAGTAAATTTTCTAAAAATACAGATTCTTATATTAAAAACCTATGATTTTTTTTAGTAGATATTTCAGAAAGCTTGCACTTTATGTATGCTAGTTCTTTGAAGCTTAACCCAATAGTACTGCAGAACAGAAAAATTAATAAGCATTTCATATACAGAAACTATAAAAGCCTTACAAGATCTTAAAAGTAAATTTTCTAAAAATACAGATTCTTATATTAAAAACCTATGATTTTTTTTTAGTAGATATTTCAGAAAGCTTGCACTTTATGTATGCTAGTTCTTTGAAGCTTAACCCAATAGTAGCAGTCTCCAGTGGACCATTTATTTATTTATTTATTTATTTATTTATTTATTTATTTATTTATATGCGGGGGGGGTGTTCTGTAACAAATTACCTATTTATTTATTTATTTATTTACTTAACATGTGATGTGTTATTTGCTTCAGGGGTATAGGTCTGTGAATCATAAGTCTTACAGAAATCATAGCACTTACCATAGCACATACCCTCCCCAATGTCCATCACCAAGCCACCCAATCCCTTTCACCCCCCTCTTCCCTCCAGCAGCCCTCAGTTTGTTTACTGAGATTAAGAGTCTCATATGGTTTGTCTCCCTCTTTGGTTTTGTCTTGCTTCATTTTCCCTCCCTTCCCCTATTATCCTCTGTCTTGTCTTTCAAATTCGTCATATCAGTGAGATCATATAATAATTGTCTTTCTCTGACTAATTTTGCTTAGCTTAATACCCTCTAGTTCTATCCATGTCATTGCAAATGGCAAAATTTCGGGTTTTTTGATGCCTCATAGTATTCCATTGTATGTATATACCACATCTTCGTTATCCTTTCATCTGTTGGTGGACATCTGGGCTCTTTCCATAGTTTGGCTATTGTGGACATTGCTGCTATAAACATTTGGGTGTGCATGCCCCTTCGAATCACTACATTTCTATCTTTAGGGTAACTACCCAGTAGTGCAGTGCTGGGTTGTAGGGTAGCTCTATTTTCGACTTCTTGAGGAACCTCCATACTGTTTTCCAGAGTGGCTGCATCTAGCCTTTTTTATTAAAAAATCTCATTTAAAATAATTTTGATTAGAGAAACATATACTGGTGTGTTTATTCTGTCATTTGACCTAATTTGATAATATTTAATTTTGGGCAGCATTTTCAATGATGTATTTGGATTAATTGTAGGGTAATTCTAAATTATAGACTTTTGATTTTACAGTATAATTATGAGCAAAATGAATGACCTGGGTGTGTTTTCTGTTGGGAAACCTGAAATGCTTTAACTCTGTGGCTCCTTTAGCAATTTCTCAAATATCTTATAATTACAGTATGGATCATTCTGCCAAAGAGAAAATTAACATTTGAGATGTGAGCAATTTATTCACTTCTGAAAAGTCATTAAGTATTTTTCTCCATGTTAATTATCTCATTTAATCTGAGGTTACTCTCAGAAATGCCAAGAGCGTAAACTAGGCCTGTGCTAATGAGATGGTTTAGAATGCAATCAGTGTGTTCAAGTGAAAAAATGAAATTATTTTCCCAATATTACACTGAACACTGATCATTGTGCTTTATCTTTATGTCACTGAATTGCACTTGGCTGAAACTTTGTTACTGTGCCTTCTTTTCCTAGCTTGACACTGTTAGAAGCAATCTTCTAAAAAGTAAAGAAACTAGAGGTGATGATGTAAGTCCTACGAGCATTGATAACTCAGAGGAGAGCATGCAAGTCACTAAAAGTAAACTAAGGAATCCTCAGTCAACGCCTGAAAATCCAGATGATGTTAGTGTAGAGGAAGAAAAGCAAGGAAAGACAAGTAAAAAGGCGGTGAAAACAGTATTCCAGATGGCTGCACAAGGAATGGAACTGGAAACTCCTGTGAAGAAGGTGGATTCCACACATCAGAAAGCACGGACCAGGCCACAGCCAGGTGTTGCTCATCAGAAGAGCAAGAAGGTAGATGAAGAAAGAGAAAACAGTAATTTAGATGAGGAGGAAGAACTGTTGCAATTGTACCAACTTCAAGTAGCTGAAGAAATGGCGAAGGAGATTAAGAAGAAAATAAGAAAGAAACTCGAAGAACAGTTGACTTACCTTCCCTCAGATCCCTCATTGCATGATGGCAAACTGAACAGTGAGAAAAAAATAAAGAAAAAAAAGAAAGTTTCAATGTCGTCTAAAGCTGAAACAAGGTACTTTGCATTGACAGATATAAAATGTCCTCTAGTATTCTCAGCTTTTGAGTGATACCTGTAGTTACACTAAGAAAATTCTTAATGTTTCATGTGGATACATTACCAGTACAATAATAAGCTACACTTTCCATAGCACCTTAATATGTGCTAACTGCTTTATAAGAATTAACTTACTGATGCCTTGTAACAACCTTATGAGGAATAGTAACACTATCACCCTATTTTGCAGATAAGGAAACTTGAAAGTTTTAAGTCACAGAACCAGTATGAAGCTAAGCCAAAACCTTAGCAGTCTTGTTCTAAAGTCTCTACCCTTTAATATTTACATCTGCTTATTAAATAATAGAAACCCAATTTCTCTCCCTTTTTGGAGTTACAAATGCCTATTTGGAAAAATGAATATAGTGTTTTTCTTTATTATACAAATGATATTTGCTTATTGTAGAACATACACAAAGAAGGTGAAAGTAACCTAACCATCTAAAGGTGATCATTATAAGCAACTTAGCATACTTATTTTTTTCTATATATGGTGCTTATACATACATGTTTGCATTTGGGGTGTGAGTGCTTCTGTGATCGTATTTATATTTATATGTCTCTCTTTCTGTATTTGATTTTGCCCTGGCCTTCAGGGAGTTTTCGCTAACGTCCTCATCCAAAAATAATTCCCTTCTTACCAAAAGCTAGATAACTAGTGGTAACAAAAGGAGAGCAAAAAGAGTTGCTAGGTGAACATGTTACAATATATATTAACTATCTGTTGCTGCACAAAAAGTCTGCTCTAGAACTTAGCAGAACAACAAACATTTATTGTCTCGGTTTCTGTGGATCAGGAATCTGAGCATGGCTTAAGTGGGTACCGCTGACTCAAGATCTCTCATGGCCTACAGTCAGGATGTCAGCTGGGGGTGCAGTCATCTTAAGGGTTGGCTGGAGTAGGATCTGCAAGTGACAGAGCTGTTGGAAGGCTTGGAATACCCACTTCTAAGTTCACTCCTGTGGTACTTGGCAAGTCTCAGGTCCTGACTGACTTGACCAGAGACATTGATTCCTTGCCACATGGGTCTCTCCATGTGGGCTACTCACAACGTGGCCACTTGCTTCCCCAGGGCAAGGGCTTTGAGAAAGAGAGAGTCATAGTCTTTATGGAATCCAATCTTTAATCTTGGTTTCAAAGTGGCATCCATTATGTTTGTCATATATTGTCTATTAGAAGTAGGTCACTAGGTCCAGCCCACAATCAAGGAAAGGGACTCAACAAATATATTAAGAGCAGGAGGCAAGGACCATTGAGGGCCATCTTAGGGGCTACTTGCCACAGTATACCTTCAGTTTTTCTTACAGCTACCATATCTGTTATGAACTTGTAAGCCATACTTACTATTACATGTGAGTTCATGAATTTTAAATAAAACCACAGGTTACATGACCATGGCATGCAAAAGGTAGTTCTCTTTAAATAATAGTATTTGGTGATGTGATAAAACAGTATGGCTTTCTGGAATTATTATTTTGAAATATTTCTCTCATCTTTTTATTTCTCAACCTCTTTTTAAAAAATATGACTATATTGGAAGTCAGTTTTTTATTATTCAGGTGCAGATTTTTTACTTGATAAATTACAAACTTTAATAGGCTTGTTTTTTCTCTACAATGAGTATAACTCTAGGCTGCTACTCCTTAGCATTTATTAGTTCACATAACACATTTTCATTTTAATAATGGCCTTCTGAAAATGTGGTAGCACACCAACCCCTGGAAAAGATAATTAATTGTTATCTAGAAATCAAAAGTTGAATATCTGAAGCCTCTTGAAAGCAGAACAAACTTAGAACACTTTTTTTTTTTTTTTTTTTTTTTTTTGCTTTTAAATAAGGTAATTTAGAAATTTGTTCCTTAATCATTGACTTGGCAACACGGTGAGGATGCTTTCATCAGTCCTGTAGAAAAACAGATTTACTGCTCATAAAATATATAACTTCATCTTTTCTGGGAGTTTAGAGCTCAAGTTTAATTTGGCTCAGGTGTATATAACTCATTACCAAATATAAAATAATACCTATTGATACCTAATATGACAGTTCACCATTTTAATGCATAATATAATATATGTATCCCCTAGCAGGAAAGAATACTGATTTTAAGATTATCCTTGACTCTGTTCACTGTTCAGTTTGCTGCATCATTAAGAAGAAGAAGATTATATTTGTAATGGCTTGTACTTGGTTTGTATTTGCAGTACATTGATCATCTCTGATGACACAGCTGAAAGTGAACAAAAGAAAGAATCTCCAGTTAGAACAGTTACTTCAGATTCTCATCAAGATGAGAAAATAAGCTCAGTGGAAGACAATGTAGAAGACAGCATGCAAGATGACACAAAATCCAAACCAAAAAAAAAGAAAAAGAAGGCTAAAACAGGTTTGTTATCCAAATTAAATAAAAAACATGTCTGGTAGAAATAAGTTGATTCTAGGACTTTGAGTCCTTAAAACTAAAGAAGATCTATTCCCAAAGACTATAATTTTAAAAATCCAGTATAGACTGTAGTTGACCCTTGAACAACATGGGTTTGAACTGTGAAATGCAGGCTCACTTACACTGATTTTTTTTTATAAAAAAGTAAAGTTCTGTAAATGTATTTTCTTTTTTTATGACTTCCTTACAGCATTTTCTTTTCTCTGGCTTGCTTATTTTAAGAATATAATATATGATACATGTAACATGTAAAATGTATGTTAATTCACTGTTTATGTTATCAGTAAGGCTTCTGGTCAGCAGAAGGATATTAGTCTTGGGCAAGTCAGAGATTAAGCACAGGTTTGCAAATGTGCAGGGGGTTGGCACCCCTAACCCTGGCATTGTTCAAGGGCCACCTGTGTGTGGCACTTGTTCTTAGATTCATGTATGTTAAGACATTTATTTATTTGTAACTGTGGGTCTCTTTGATCAGTCAATATTATGTAAGTAATCTCTAATTCTTGACTTAATTTAATTGAATCCTAGAATAACATTAACTTTGTTGCTGTTGTGGCACAGATTTCTTTATACTATTGAGTTTCAAACCCCTAAATAATTCAGACTCATATTTATTGAAAGTGTTAAGTGGTCAGCAGTTAATAAACATTTCACATGTTAAGGTTGCAACCCTCTGTCACACGTGATTGTCTTCCTATGTCCTCAGCCTGATTCAGTTTTTTTCCTTCCCACTTTTCCTTCCCACCCTCTTGCTTCGTGTCTTCCTCTTTACTCATTTTCTTTCTTTCCTCTTATTTTTCTTTACTTGTTATTGCCTTTTTCCTACTTCTTATATTCTTTTTATTCTTTTCAATTTCCATTTAATTGACCAAAAATGGGGACCAAAGTAGGCAATTTTAGAATTTATGGTAGTTATTGATTGGATATGCAATTGATGATGCTTTGTGGTTCCTGTGAGTATATTTGTAAAACCTTTGTTAAAGTATGATACACACATAGAAAAGTGTTCATGTTACAAGCATACTGTTTAGTGGATTTTCACAAACTGAACATGCCTATAAAATCGTCATCCAAATCTAGAAACAACACTGTTAGCACCAGAAACCCCGTGAGTCCCTTCTCTTTCATTGCCCGTCAGGAGTAGATGTTATCCTGACATCTAACACAGTTTATTTCTGCCTGGTTTTCTACTTTGATGTGAATAGAATCAGAAATACTGTGCTCTTTGTGCCTGACTTCTTTCACTGAAAATTATTTTTGTGAGATGTAGACTGTGTTGCTTGCAGTTGAGCTTATTCATTATCAGTTCTGCTTTTGCACTGTATGGATATCCATTGTGGGGCTATACTGCAGTAATTTACCAATTGTACTGATGGACATTTGAGCTGTTTCTAGTTTTAGGTGGTTACAAATAAAGCTGTAATATTCTAGCCATGTCTTCTGGCAAGCATATATATACATTTGGGGGGCATCTTTTTTTTTTAAAGCATAGTGTTATTTATGGAGTTCCTATGTCTTTCAGAACTACTCACTGGTAGGAAACACTACTCAGAAACATGGCTGTGATCCTTTAAATATAGCATCTAAAGAAAAACTGAAAAAGTACTCCATTGCTTTCTAATATATTTATTTTGTTGAGCATCTTATTAGGAGAAGGTCACTGTCAGAGATTATGAATATTTTTCACTTTAATAAATACTTCCCATTTTCCAGAGTTGGTTTACAAACTGATGACACTAGCAGTATTTGAGAACTTCTAGTGCTCTACATCTTCACTATTCTCAGTATTTAAAAATTTTAGCCATTCATAATGTATAATGATATTTCGGTTTTACTTTAAACTTTGGTAACTAATGAAGTTGAGAATCTTCTTCATGTTTGTTGCATACTTGGATTTCTTTATTTTATATGCTTGTTTAAGTCTTTCGTGTATACTTTTAAGAAATGGAATTGTTTGCCTTTTACAATTTGTGAGAATTTTTTTTTGAATTTTTAATTTTTTAATTAACATATAATGTATTATTAGCCCCAGGGGTACAGGTCTGTGAATCGCCAGGTTTACACACTTTTCAGCATTCACCATAGCACATTCCTTCCCCAATATCCATAACCCCACCACCCTCTCCCTACCCCCCTCCACCTGGCAGCCCTCAGGTTGTTTTGTGAGATTAAGAGTCTCTTATGGTTTGTCTCCCTCCCGATCCCATCTTGTTTCATTTATTCTTTTCCTACCCCCCAAACCCCCCACATTGCCTCTCAACTTCCTCATATCAGGGAGAGCATATGATAATTATCTTTCTCTGTTTGACTTATTTCGCTCAGCGTAATACCCTCTAGTTCCATCCACATCGTCACAAATGACAAGATTTCATTTCTTTTGATGGCTGCATAGTATTCCATTGTATATATATACCACTTCTTCTTTATCCATTCATCTGCTGATGGACATCTAGGTTCTTTCCGAAGTTTGGTTACTGTGGACATTGCTGCTATAAATGTTCGGGTACATGTGCCCCTTCGGATCACTACATTTGTATCTTTAGGGTAAATACCCACTGGTGCGATTGCTGGGTTGTAGGGTAGCTCTATTTTCAACTTTTTGAGGAACCTTCATACTGTTTTCCAGAGTGGTTGCACCAGCTTCCATTCCCACCAACAGTGTAGGAGGGTTCCCCTTTGTCCACATCCTCGCCAGCATCTGTCATTTCTTGACTTATTAATTTTAGCCATTCTGACTGGTGTGAGGTGGTATCTCATTGTGGTTTTGATTTGTGTTTCCCTGATGCTGAGTGATGTTGAGCACTTTTTCATGTGTCTGTTGGCCATCTGGATGTCTTCTTTGCAGAAATGTCTGTTCATGTCCTCTGCCCGTTTCTTGATTGGATTATTTGTTCTTTGGGTGTTGAGTTTGATAAGATTTTTATAGATTCTGGATACTAGCCCTTTATCTGATATGTCGTTTACAAATATCTTCTCCCATTCTGTCAGTTGTCTTTTGGTTTTGCTAACTGTTTCCTTTGCTGTGCAGAAGCTTTTGCTCTTGATGAAATTTGTGAGAATATTTTATGTAGCTAGACATAAGTCTTTTCTTGGGTACAGATACACACACACACACACACACACACACACTGCAGACATCTTCCCAGTCTGGATTTTACTATTCTCTTATTGGTATCTTTTGAAATACAGAATTCTAAAATTTGATATAGCCCAATTTATCCATTTTTTCCTTTGATGGTAAGTGCTTTCTGTGTATAAGAAATCTTTCCCAAGTCCTGAAGATGTTTTTGTATTTATTCTTTTCTAAAAGTTTTTTGTTTGCTTTTCATATTTAGCTCTGCAGGTCATCTGAAATTGGTTCTTGAATATGGTAAGAGGTAGTGGTTAAGGCCCATTTTTTTCCTGTGTGAGTATATAATTGACCTAGTACCATATATGGAAGAGAGTATCTTTTTTCCTCTATATTGCAGTGTTACCTTTATCCTAAATAACATGGCTGTGGGACTGGATCACTTTCTATTCTGTTACATTACACTGTTTGTAACAACACAACTATTCAGTTGTGTAAGTACTCTAACAGCTTTTTTTTCTTTAGCATTACCTGGGCTATTCTTTTGCCTTTTGCATTTCTATATAAACTTTAGAAGCAGTTTCTTAATTCTCCCTCTCCCTCCCCCACTCCCAGCATTATTTTTATCCAGGTAGAGTGAAACTGAAGAGATTCACAATTTAACATCTCTCTAGATAGAGTTGACATCTTTACAAAGTATTAATTCTTGCCATCCATGAAATTGGTATGTACCTCCATATTAATATCTACAGTTTATCTTGGTAATATTGTAAGTTTTGGTAGAGTCTGTCTTTAGATGTATTCCTAGGTATTTGATGTTTCTTAATGCTGTTATAAATGGCATTTTTTAAATGGCATTGTCTTTTAAATTTTTGTTTTCTCTTTGTTGCTGGTATGTGTGTGTGTGTGTACATGCATAAAAATATATGCAGTAGTTGGTACAGCCACTTTGGAGAACAGTGTGGAGATTCCTCAAGAAATTAAAAATAGAGCTTCCCTATGACTCTGCAATTGCACTACTGGGTATTTACCCCAAAGATACTTTCATTACAGTGTTAAACACCTTGGAGAAAAGCTTCCGTTAATTCACCGCTTGGTGTAATGTTTGCTCTGGGATTTCTTGTAAAATACTCCTTATCAAGTTTATGATTTACCTTGTATTCTAATTGGCTAATGGGTTTTTTTAAATCATGAATAAATACTGAATTTTACCAGGGGCTTTTTCTTTATCTTTCAACTTGGTCATACAAATTTTCACCAGTTTTTCTGTTAATGTAGTCAATTGTTATTCGAATATTAAGCCATGTTTGTGTTCCTGGGGTTAGAGGGACCTGTAGCTGCAGCTTAGTTACAGTGTATTGTGTGTGTGTGTGTGTGTTTGTGTGTGTGTGTGTATTTTAATCTGTTATTGGATTTGATTTGCTGATGCCTTGTTTAGAATATTTGTATTGGATCATGAGAGAGAATAGTTTATACAGTTCTTTCTGGAAATACCCAGTTTTTGATAGCAAGGTTTTGATACTCTCAAAAAAAACTGGGAAATGTTTCATATTTTTCAATTCTTTGGAAGCATTTATATAAATTGGTGTTATTTCTTCCATAAATGTTTGGAAGAATTTACTAATGGAGACTTTTAAGCCAAGGTTTCTTTGTGGGAAGAATTTAAATCAGATTTAGTTTCTTTAATAAATATCACTCTTCACATACTGTTTTTTCTGTCAGCTTTGAGAGACTATTTCTTGAGGAATTTGTTCATTTAATCCAAATTTTCAAATTTTGTCTGTCTGTGGCATCTGAAAGGGTGTCCTTTGATACTGGTAATTTGTTTTTCCTAGATTTCTTGTTCAGTCTCAGGATTTTCAGTTTTCAAAGAAATCAGACATTGGATTTGATTTTATCTGTTGTTCATTTGTGTACTATTTTGGTTATTTTATTTGTATTAGTTTCTTCATTCTCTTTTCTTTCATTTGCTGTTTTTAACTTTGTAAGATAGATTTTATAAGATTTCAGTCTTTATATATATTTAAGACTTTAACTTTTCTCCTAAGTACTACTTTAGCTGCATCCCACAAATTTGTTATAATATCTTCATTGTTGTTCAATAAAAACATTTTCTAATTTCCATTTTAATTTCTCCTTCAATCACCTATTTTTAAAAGTATATTGTTTCATCTCAGCCAGCGTGATTTTCTAATTCCTTTTTGGTTTTAGTTTGTATCTGCCATTGTTATCAGAGGACATATTGTTGAATGATTTCAGTTTTTTGAATTTATTGAGGCTTTCTTTATGACCAGCTTATGGTCAATTTGCTAAATATTTCATGTGCATTTAAAAAGAGTGTGAATTCTGGTATCATTGGGTGCAGTGTCCTGTTTACGTCAGATCAAGTTTATTGTGTTCAGCTCATCTTCCTGATTTTTTTTTTTAAGATTTTATCTATTTATTTGATATAGAGAGACACAGCAAGAAAGGGAACACAGGTAGGAGGAGTGAGAGAGGTAGAAGCAGGCTTCCCACTGAGCAGGGAGCCGGATGCGGGGCTCATTCCGGAGAGCCCAGGATAATGACCTGAGCTGAAAGTGGATGCTTAATGACTGAGCCACCCAGGTGCCTCTCATCTTCCTGGGTTTTTTGGCTATTTATTCTATCCATTTGTTGAGACAGGTATTAAAATTTGCACTGTGATTTGAGGTTTCTTTGTTTTTTCTTTATTTCTGTTAGGGGTTTTTTTTTTTTTTCTTTATGTATTTTGAAGTTATGTTATATCTTCTTGTCAGATTGACACTTCCAAGTTGTCTTAATCATTGTAACAAAATATAGACTGGATGGCTTAAACAATAAATAGTTATTTGTTCAGTCTGGAGCCTGGAAAGTCCAAGATCAAGGCACCCACAAACTTGGTGTCTGGTTAGGACCCACTTCCTGGATGTAGACTGATGCCTTTTTACTGTAACCTCACATAGCAGGGTAGCCCATCCATGAGGGCTGTACCCTCATGACCTAATCATCTCCCCACCTCTTAGTACTGTCACATTGGAGGTTGGGATTTCAACATATGTATCTTGTGGGGATACAAGCATTCAGTGTATAAGAGCAATCATTATACAGTAACTTTTTTTGTCTCTAATAATTTTCCCTCCAAGTCTACTTGTAGTTTGAGTTTGCATAGTATAGTTTTTCCCATCCTAATTTCTCTAGCATTACCACCATACAGTGCCAGATGGTGCCAACGTGGTGGAGGGCAGGTTGCCTTTAGACCTGTGCTTAGTCTGTGGTCCTCAGGTCTAGATGGAGCTTGCCATTACTGCATCTCTCCCCCACCTCACCCCTCTAGGCTTCTTTGCCTGTGCCTACTTTGCATCCCCCTTACATGGGACAAGTGTCTGTTCATTTCCTTCCTTTTTTGCCTTCACCTCTTTTCTTACCTGACCCTAGAACATGGGAGGGTCTCAGTCCCTAGCCTGTGAGCTCCTTGGGGGCAGACCCTCAGTAAATGTGAAGTGCTCTATGCCACTCCCAAAAAGCAAAAAGCCCCCTTCTTGTTTCTAGTCTTTCTGTGGATTTATATTTCTTATTTCACTGTTTTGTGTATGATCCACCTGTCTCATTTTCTTTTTCTCCTTGTCTTCTTTTGAGTTATTTATTTAAAAATTTTTCTTCTTTTATTAACTTAATTATACATATTTTTACAGTTTTGTATTTTTTTTTCCTCAGGAACATTGAGTTTATTCTTGACTTACTATAGTCTAATACAAATTAACTCCCTAACAAAATATGCTCCCCCAGAACTGCTAGAGCATTAGGATAGTTTAATTCCATCTGAACTTTGTCACGTGCTTTTTCTGTATCTCTGTCTTTCCTGTCTCATAGGTTTCTTATTATGCATTTTAGTTCTGCATGTATTTTAAACTTCATAGCTGTTTTAGTGATCATTTTGTACAGCTGATATTAATTTATTTTCATCCCAAAATTTACTTTTTCCTTAATGAATTTTCATTTTTCCATTTTTCATTTGCTTGAAGAGCTCAATTTAGTATTTCTCCTGGTATAGGCCTGCTAATCCCCTTAGGTTTTGTCGTGTTAAATGCCTTTACTTTCATTTCTATCTGTATTTGCTAGAATAGAATTTTAGGTTGTAGGTTGGTTTTCTTTAGTACTTTGGAGAAATCATTCAGTTGTCTCTTGGCTTCCATCATTTCTCTTTCTAGCACTTATGTCCCATTAGCGGAAATGTGACTTTTTTTTTCATCTGACTCATCTTTAGATTTTCTTTTTGTCTTTGATGTCAGTATTTTATCACATTATGCCTAAATATGCTTCGTTCGAATTTACCCTGCTTAGAATTTTTTGGTTGATATCACTTATTAGTTGTGGAGAATTCAATTATTCAAATTTTTTTTAGAATATGGCTTCTTCATTATTCCTTCCTCTTTTTCTAAATTATAAATTCACATTTATTTTTTTAAGTACGTCTACTTGTTTATGATTTTTCCTTATATTCTTTTAAAAAATTTTTTCCGTTATGCTTAAGTTTGGGTATTGATACTGCTCTTTTTTCTGTTTCACTAATCCTGTCTTTCTGTCCAACATGATATTAATGGGTATGTGGATATAATAGAGATATATGTCCTCTATCTTATTGAGTTCTTAATTTCAAATGCTATGTTGTTTTGTTTTGTTTTTTAAAGTAGGCTCCATGCTTAGTATGGAACCTAGTGCAGGGCTTGAACTCTTAACCCTGAGATCAAGACCTGAGCTGAGATCAAGAACCAGACATTAACTGAGCCACCCAGGCACTCCTCAGATGCTTTATTTTTCCTTTCCAGAATGTTGGGTTGTTGTTGTTATTGTTGTTGTTGTTTTCAAGATTTTATTTATTTATTTGAGAGAGAGAGTGAGAAAGAACATGAGAGGGAGAGGTCAGAGGGAGAAGCAGACTCCCTGCAGAGCTGGGAGCCCTATGCGGGACTTGATCCCAGGACTCCAGGATCATTACCTGAGCGGAAGGCAGTAGTTTAACCAACTGAGCCACACAGGCGCCCAGTCTGTTGGGTTTTTTAATGGATTCCGGTTCTCTGTTGAAAGTTTCCATTTTAACCCATTTTTTCCTTTATTTTCTTAAACATATTGATAATCATAGTTATCTAAAGTCCTTGTGTGCTAATTCCGGAATGGATCATCTGTGGGTCAGCTTCTGTTTTCTCTCTTTTCTCCTGGTTGTTGGTCATATAGTCTTGCCCCTTTATATGTAGTAACTTTTTATTATATGCTGGATGTTGTGTGTAGAATGCTAGAGGCTACAGATGATTTTATTTTCTACTAGAAAAGGTTTCCTCTTTACTCTTAGGCAGATAGGGTGAAGAAACTGATTTTAATCCATCAGGAATTGGGCCATGTCAGGGTTAGATTATAGTTTTGATAAAAACTGTATCTTCAATTTGCCCCATTTCTAAGATGTGGCATTATAGGAGTTTTGAACTGAGAATCTGGCAGGTATTTGTCTCTTCAGCCTCAAAGATTCAGTTTAGGCCTTCTGAGGTTTTCAGCCTGGTCCTTTAGCCTTCTGTCCCATTCAGCTTCAAAATTTGGCAGCTACCTTGAAGGGGAGACTGACCAGGTGTTTGAGGCTCCTCAGGTCTACAGTTTTGTCACTAGCCCCATGTGAATGCCAGAATCTCTGCTGGTTTCTCTGTCCCCCAGTAGGGGTCTTCTGCCAGGGCCATGCCTGGATTCTCAACCTCTAGTTGTGCCCAGAATTAGTAAGTGACCCCAGGTGAAAAGCAGCTATAGGTGGAAAATGACCATGCCCTCTAGGGCTTTATTTTGCCCGTTTTGTTTCAGGCCCCTCCCCATGGTGGTCATCGTCTCCTAGTACCACAAGCCTGAGAGATTTCACTACTACTTTAGTCAATCACATAGCCTCAGAATTCAGTTTTGTGGGGGGGAAATTAGCTATGTGTTTGAGGCTCCTCAGATCTCTGTGACTGCTTTAGCCCAATCAGCCACTTACCACTAAAAGTTTTGTGGGTACTCTTTCACCCAGTGGTGACCTTTTGTGGGGGCCAAACCCTGATCCTCAGCCCACACCCTGAAACAGTAAATGTCCCCAGAGACTAAAATAGCTACTAGTCCATCAGCTTACCACTGAATGATTCTCCCTTTCTGGAATTTTAGCCCATCTGCTGTACATTGTTTCCGTACTGTTCTGATGCCTTTACCAGTAAGGTTTTTGTACTTCATTTGGCTTTTTCAAGTTGTTACGAGAAGCATTGACCTGCTACATCCTACTACATCCAACCCAGAAGTAGAAATTACAGTTACAGATGAGTTGAGTATTGCATATTCCACTACATAAAATCACTTTTTTGTCTTTTGTTCTTAACATTTTATTTTTGTGTTCTTGGTCCTTGTTAGGGAAAAAAAAGAAAGATTCCTCATCCTATTTTGATGCATTAGTAAATGTAATATTTTACTCTCAGAATGTAATCTGCTCTTGTCTGGCTTTTTCTTTTTTCTTCCTTTGAAGTTACTTTGTTAACAAAGATAAATAATCATGGATTATAAAGATTGGCTTATATTTAAATTCAGTGTATATTGTTAAATATATTGTTGTGGGAACAATTGATTATAATGTTGATTTTCTTCCATGCATATAGTTTCAGATGATAATGAAGACACTGATGGTGATGGTGTTCATGAAGTAACAAGCCGAGATAGTCCAGTTTATCCCAAATGTTTGCTTGATGATGATCTTGTCCTGGGAGTTTACATTCACCGCACTGATCGACTTAAGTCCGATTATATGATTTCTCACCCAATGGTAAAAATTCATGTGATTGATGAGAATACTGGTCAATATGTCAAGAAAGCTGATAGGTAATTTTTTTTTTTAAGATTTTATTTATTTATTTGTCAGAGAGCGAGCAAGAGCGAGCATAGGAAGACAGAGTGGCAGGCAGAGTCAGAGAGAGAAGCAGGCTCCCTGCAGAGCAAGGAGCCCGATGTGGGACTCGATCCCAGGACGCTGGGATCATGACCTGAGCTGAAGGCAGCTGCTTAACCAACTGAGCCACCCAGGCGTCCCAATAGGTAATTTTTTTAATTGTACAGCCAACCCTTGAGATTGAAACTGTCTACAGTAGAAGTCCTCTTTTCTACCACTGAAAGTCAGTGGAAGGGTGCCTGGGTGGCTCAGTTGTTAAGTGTCTGCCTTAGGCTAAGGTAATGATCCCAGGATCTTGGGATGGAGCCCCATATCTGGCTTCCTGCTCAGCAGGAAGCCTGCTTCTCCCTCTCCCACTTCACCTGCTTTTATTCCCTCTCTCACTGTCTCTCTCTCAATGAAATGAATTTTAAAAATCTTAAAAAAAAACAAAATTCAATGGAAATAGAGCTAAGGATTTGTATTAGAGAATAATTTACTGGTTGTAGGTGTTCTTAGACCATTGATACTGATTGGTACGTTTTCTGGAAGAAATAGAGAACATTTCTTAATTCATTGATTCATTTTAAGTGGAGGTGAGTTGAGAGAGCTTCTCCCTAACTTAATGACTAATTTATGGCATTGAACTTGCAGTATAAATCATTGCATGTTGCACTGTATGTGTTTTAATTGTCTAACTTAATATTTTTCTTTTGAAGTTAATATGTTACTTGGGCCTCATATAAAGTCAGTAAATCTTGACTTTTTATTTTTACCTAATATTATATAGCTAATATGTGCTTGAAGCTTATAAATAAAAAGCACCGTAAAATAATTGATTATACTAGGAGCGCCTAGGTGGCTCAGTGGGTTAAAGCCTCTGCCTTCGGCTCAGGTCATGATCCCAGGGTCCTGGGTTCAAGCCCCGCATCAGGCTCTCTGCTCAGCCTGTTTCCCCTCCTCTCTCTGACTGCCTCTCTGCCTACTTGTGACCTCTCTCTGTCAAATAAATAAATAAAATCTTTAATAATAATAATAATAATAATAATTGATTATACTGGAATTCAAAAGTCATTTGGTTGGAAAAATGACAGTGATGAGGACCGTGAAGATTATCAGTTATTCAGTTATCTTAGAGCATACAAAAAAAATATGACACACCTCAAAGAGTTTGCAATCCTGTTGTGCTCATTTTCTTATTTAAATGTAGTGTACTCTTTTATTACAAACTTATTTAAGATTCTGAAGGAGTCTAGCTCTGTCACACTCTCATTTTATGTTTCTGTAATAAGATAACTCTGTGAAACCAATCGATAGTGTATAGATATAAGATGGTAGTAGATGGTTCTAAGTGTCATAATTTGTAATTTTCTCGATGTGGACAGTCAAAATAATTTTTCATTGTATATCATGCCTATATTCATTATTTCTTTACCTTGATCACTATGTTTTTCTCACCTAAAAATTATAAAGAATCATGTTAATGGAAGCATCTTTTTTTTTGGGGGGGGACAGTGAACGGCCTGTTTCATCTCACTATGAAAAAGAAAATGTGGATTACATTCTTCCTATTATGACCCAGCCATATGATTTTAAACAGTTAAAATCAAGAATTCCAGAGTGGGAAGAACAAATTATATTTAATGAAAACTTTCCCTATTTGCTTCGAGATTTTGATGAGAGCCCTAAAGTCATCTTGTTTTTTGAGGTATGAGTTGAATAGAGCAATTTAAACTAAATTTTGTTTAATACTTTAATAGCATAAATTTAAGCTATTGTTTTTACTTGTTTAGTAATGCAAGAAAGTACTGTGCAGATTTAATCCCTAAGATTTAGTGTTTGTAATAGGCTATGGAGATGTAATATGCTATAATAGTATATGTGCTGAGCATTTACCAGTGTAAATAGTTAGCCATGTAATTCACTTGGAATTATTTAATTCTGACAGTAATGACAGGACTATAAACTGAAGTGATGAATCTAATCTATATCTATACAATCCTCCATTGTTAACCCATTTTACAAACTGTAAAGTCATTAAACAGTATTGGACTCCCTAAGGGTTTCTACACAACCAAGGGAAAGAAAGATGAACACACACAGACCACTTGACTAATAAAATATAATATATAACCAAAATGAAATAGAACTTCCTAGATGTGGAGGGTGAATAGAGGGTCGGGGCTGTCACGGAAGGCTTTATGAAATAGATGGCCTTTGGTGTGATAGCAGTCAGTTAAGCATCTGCCTTCGGCTCAGGTCATGATCTCCAGGTCCTGGGATTGAGCCCCATGAGCCTCATGGGGGAGTCTGCTTCTCCTCCCTCCTCTCCCTGCCCCCCCCCCTGCTTGTGTTGTCTCTGTCTCTTCCTCTCTTTCTTAAATGAATAAAATTTTTTTAAAAAATGAAATATATGACTTTTGAGCTGACTTGTTATTCTAACTATTTTTTATGCAAACGAAATTAGTGTTCAGAGTATAAAGTTTTTTACCCAAAGTTACTCCAGTTTTAAGTGTAGGTAATTTGTGTTTCAAGATGGTTTGAATATAAAGTATACTTTTTTTTCTCTACTTCGTGTCATCTCTCTATAAGCAAAAGGAAGTAGAGAAAACCTCTCTTTCAGTTTAAGCAAGATGGGGAGTTGGAACAGCAGGGCATGAACATCGCCAATGACTGATTTTGTGGAATTACTGTTTTTTTTATCTTTAACTTTCAGATGATTTGTGTATGTTTGTGATATGAATATTCCACCATTTACATCTGTGATTATATTGTCTGATTTATACAAAGCTGTGATTTTTTTAAAGAGTACTATAACTTGGGGGGCGCCTGGGTGGCTCAGTGGGTTAAAGCCTCTGCCTTTGGCTCAGGTCATGATCTCAGGGTTCTGGGATCGAGCCCTACATTGGGCTCTCTCTGCTCAGCAGGGAGCTTGCTTCTCCATCTCTCTCTGCCTGCCTCTCTGCCTACTTGTGATCTCTGTCTGTCAAATAAATAAATAAAATCTTTTTTAAAAAAAGTAATAACTTGTATGTCAAGGAACTTTTTCTTTGTCATAGAAATTTGTCCTTGGTTATAATGTTCCTTCACATTCAATTTAGTAATTTAATAAAATAAATTTAAGAAAGAATGTTGGATTTTGACATTTTTCGTTTCTTCTTAATGTTTTTTGGGGGTTTTGTTTTGTTTTGTTTTAGTTTCAGGAGTAGACTTTAGTGATTTATCACTTACATATCATATACCCAGTGCTCATCCCAACAAGAGCCCTCCTTAATCCCCACCACCCACTTAGTCCCTCCCTTCACCCACCTCCCCTCCAGCAACCCTCAGTTTGTTCTCTGTAGTTAAGAGTCTCTTATGGTTTGCCTCCTTCTCTGTTTTTATCTCATTTCTCCTTACCTTTCCCTATGTTCATCTGTTTTGTTTCTTAAATTGTGCATGAATGAAATCATATGGTATTTATCTTCCTCTGACTTATTTCACTTAGCAGTAATACACTCTAGTTTCATCCATGTTGTTGCAAAAGGCAGTTTTATTCCTTTTGATGGATCAGTAATATTCCATTGTATTTTTTTTTTTAATGTGTGTGTGCATACACACACACACATACCCCACAGCTTCTATGGGCTCTTTCCATAGTTTGGCTATTGTTGATAGTGCTGCTATAAATATTGGGGTGCATGTGCCCTTTAGAATAAGTATTTTTGTATTCTTTGGATAAATAACTAGTAGTGCAATTGCTGCGTTATAGGGTAGCTCTGTTTTTAACTTTTTAAGGAACTTCCATACTGTTTTCCAGAGTGGCAATTGCTTCTCAAATTTTAACATAATGTGTTATTGTCTACAAAACTACTTTTGATTTCAGCTTTTTAGAGTTTATTAAGAACAACTTGATACCTATCAGAAGTCTTAAAAATCATTTTTCTACTTTTCAGCATTACCTCTAAGGGAAAAATTACAAGAACACAACAATGTGTGTGCAAGAATACTTAAACACTGTTAACAGTCAAAATTTTAGGAAAACAAATCTTGAATCAGGAAGAGGTTTGGTTATGTAAATAATAGGTATTATTAAGTTTATGGTATTTATAATACTAAAGTATATTAGGCAGACATTAACATGATGAAATACTTATGTATGTATTGACTTGAAATATTTACTGCATGGTATATAAAAATAGTTTGCAAAATAGCATTGGATTTATAGTAACATGCATATACTTAGCAATGTACAGAAAAGGGTTTAGGTGTATAAACCAGATGTTAATTTTGATCATCTATGCATCTAGATTACAAGTTGTTTTTACTTTGTTATATATTTTTCTTGTATTATGAGTGTTTTTTCCCTGAGCTTCTATTGTATCCAAAAACAGATTTAAGTGTATGAAGAAGAGGGATGAATGGAGTCCTTATTATTTTTTAAGCTATCTATAAAGATTTATTATCTTAGCTAAGCTTTTGAGAAACACCAGTTAAGTTCAAAGTGATAGTCTATGACAGGTAATTAGAATACAGAGAAGTCTGTGGCAGCTTCATTCCAAATTCCATGAGTTCCATCTAGGCAGGATGGAGATAATGAAAGAAATCCTCTTGAGATGCCTAATGACAGCATATATCCAAAGAGAAAATCCCCAACTTCAGGAAGGTGTTGCAATGAAGGACCCAGAGATAAGATCATGAGTTTGTTAATTAGTCATTTGAAGTCTGCACTCAAACATGAAAAAGTAAAAGATTAAAGCCTAAGAATTCTGTGACTGGAATATTTGTGCCTGGACTATATTTGAGTTGATTAATACTTGATCTTTGAAGTGAATTAAATTTTAATAAATGATTTATTAATGGAAAGTAAACTGGTCAGAAAGTACACTCTCACTAATTGGTTGAGTTAATGTAAATCTGAATGAAATAAATGCTTTTCTTTCCTGTGAAGAAAACACCTTTTAAGTGTACAACTTACTTTTTAAATTTCAACAATATGTTACCAGAAAATATTAAATTTTAGGTAGGTTAGTATTCTGTGAAGTAATTTTTATACTTGTTTACAGATTCTTGATTTCTTAAGCATGGATGAAATTAGGAATAATTCTGAAGTTCAACACCAAGAATGTGGCTTTCGGAAAATTGCCTGGGCATTTCTCAAGGTATGTTTTTCACCCATTTTAAATGCTTTAAAAATCCTCTTCAAATCTGATGGGCTGCATTTTCCTAAGCAGTTTAGTTTCGTATAAGGAGTTATGATCTAAGATTTCAGCTGTGAAGAGTTACTAATGCAAGCTAAGGTGATAACTTGGATTCGTAAATATCTATTGAGTATCTAGTGTGTGCCAGATATACTATTTGGTTCTGAGTGTGAAGTATTAGAAAAGATACACAACAACCTGCCATCATTAATTCACCTTAAAAGATATTTATTAAACCCTTTCTGTGTACCAACAATGGTTCAAGTCAGTGGACAAGAAAATAAACTCCTTGACCTTATTGACTTCATATTCTAGCAAGAATAACAGATATAAAACAATTGCTTATACAATTTATCAATTATTGCAATTTTTGTAAATACTGTGTGGAGGTAAAGGAAAGATTTCCTAAGGAAAAAATATTGAACCTGAGTATTAGCTAGATGGTAGCAGTGGGGAAGAGAGAGTTGTGGGTAGATAGAGGGTACCATATTTGCAAAGACCCTGATGTTGGAAGGAGCGAGATATCCTCAAATAACCAAAAGGCCACTGAGATTGGAGGACAGAGACTGAGGGGGCAAATGGTGGTCTTGATCATGCGAGGTCTCTGAAGCCATTATAGCAACAGGAAGCCATTACAGAATTCTAAAGAACAATGGAAAGCCATTATAAGATTTTAAACAAAACAGTAGAATAGGGCGCCTGGGTGGCTCAGTGGGTTAAGCCTCTGCCTTGAGCTCAGGTTGTGATCTCGGGGTCCTAGGATCGAGTCCTGCATTGGGCTCTCTGCTCAGCAGAGAGCTGATCTCTCTACCTGCCTCTCTGCCTACTTGTGATCTCTCCCTGTCAAATAAATAAATAAAATCTTAAAAAAAAAAAACAGTAGAATAATCCAACTTACATTTTAGAAAGATTACTTTGCTTGGTGGAGGATGAATTAGAGAGGGTATACATATGTATACTGAAAGATTAAGGTTGAAAATTCTTACAGTAATCTTGGTAGGGAATGATGGTGTTTTTAACTAGAGTGTTTCAGCATAGATGGGAGATGTGATGGGTTGATTTTTACAAAAGGAAATGTTAATTTTATAATTCTTTTATCTGGTATCCTTTATTTCTGATTTCAAATATAAATGAGTTATTAAAAAGTCCAAGGGGGAGACAAACCATGAGAAACTGTGGACTCTGAGAAACTAACTGAGGGTTTTGAAAGGGGGGTGGTGTGGGGATGGGTGAGCCTGGTGGTGGGTATTAAGGAGGGCATGTATTGCATGGAGCACTGGGTGTGGTGCATAAACAATGAATCTTAGAACACACATGCACACAAATTAAATTTTTTTAAAGTCTTGAAATTAACTTATTTTGTACAATTTATAAAACTTTCTATTTGTGTATCCATTCTTTGAACAATATTTATTAAGTGTCTGTGAAGTGCCAAGTACTCTGCTAAATACATAGCATTCATAGATAAATTAGACATTGTTCTTACCCTCCAGCTCAGTTTCCATATAATCATGTTACTTGCATGATTGTGTGCTATAGAGTAGATGCTGTGAAAAAGCAGGTAAGGCACTCAATCCATATTGGGGGTTAGAGGCTTCAGAAGAAGTGCAGGCCGGGGCACCTGGGTGGTTAAGCTCAGGTCATAATCTCATCAGGGTCATGAGATCCAAGCCTGTGTGGGGATCTGCACTGAGCATGGAGACTGCTTGGGATTATCTCTCCCTCTTCCCCTACCCTGCTTGCATGCATGTATGCTCGTGCTCACTCTCTTTCTCTCTCTCTGAAAATAAATCAAATCTTTAAAAAAAAAAAGAAAAGAAAAGAAAAGTGCAGTCTGCCTGCTGAAAGGAAGCCAGACTGGCTGTAGGAGGAAATAAAGTGGACTTAGGAATCCCTTGATCCAGTATAGCTTCTAAAATTACCCTTTTGTAACCTGTTACAACTTTTCTCTATCCCCTTCATACTGCTTTAGAGGGGAAAAAAAAAGCCCCAAAAAGTTGTTTTCACATAGTAAGTACTGTCATTGTGTGGTCTTATCAGAAAGCACTTTTGTTCCTTTTAAAAATACTAAGATTTGTGCAGAACTGCAGTAATAATTACAAATTGCACTTGGGAAACAATGTGTTACAGCATTTTTACCTTTAAGTGTGTGTAGATATTTATTTATCCATTTTATGCCATTGGCAGAAAAGGCAAATCAGGAATTCTCCCATCTCTACCCCCTACAAAGTGTGAGTATTCTGTGTACTTCCTCTCCTGTAACACTTCTGTATTGCCTTCATAGATTCTAAGTTGTTCAGTCACCAAAGTGACTTGTTTTTGACAAATTCATTGAACATGTTTTAGTCCTTATTTTACCAGATCTCTGCATTTTTATAGCACTCTCTTGAAGCTCTCTCTTCTTTAATTATCACCAGCTCCCAGCATATTAGTGGCACACAGAAAGTGTTCAGTGAATGTCTGTTGAGAGAATTAACAAATGCATGCATTAGGAAAAATCCACCTTTGGAAGTAGCATGGGGGTGCCTGGGTGGCTCAGTTGGTTAACCATCTGCATTCAGCTCAGGTCAAGATCCTGGGCCCGGCATCATACTCTGCACTCAGCAGTGAGACTACTTACTTCTTCCTCTCCTTTTGCCTCTACCCCCTGCTCATGCTTTTTCTCACTCTCTCTCTCATATAAATAAATAAAATCTTTAAGAAAGTGGCTTGAATTGGGCGCCTGGGTGGCTCAGTGAGTTAAGCTGCTGCCTTCGGCTCAGGTCATGATCCCAGAGTCCTGGGATTGAGCCCCAAATGGGGCTCTCTGCTCAGCAGGGGGCCTGCTTCCCTTCCTCTCTCTCTGCCTGCCTCTCTGCCTACTTGTGATCTCTCTCTGTCAAATAAATAAATAAAATTAAATTTAAAAATGGCATGAATCAAGTTAAAGTTTAAGTGTGTTAATACCTGTACCATTGATTCCAGTAATGTCCTAGATAACTGTAAAGTTACTGTAGTGGTCCAAATAAACCCCAACAGGTAGGGTCTGGACCCTACCCAGATATCAATGAGACTTTATCTTAATTCTCAGCTCGAGGCACTTTTAATTCATTTAGCATATATATATTACTATTATTGTACATTATAAAATAATAAAGCCTTATTTAGCCACATTTTACATTATATAATTGTAACCATGATAACAGGATCTTGGCTGATTTTAGTCATTGACTCATGCTAAGCATCATACTAGTGTAAACTAGATTGCATGGTGAGTATTAAAACAACCTATAGAAAGTATGATTTAGAAGCTGGGGAATAATATCTCCTTATAATATTATTCTCTTAAAAGCTTCAGGTAGATAGGAATAGGGTTTATGAAAGAAGTCTCTCGAGGGCTTAATGTTTAATTACCAAACACCTCTATTGAAACTATACTTTATCCCTGTATATCATAACCACCTCTCAGCTTACTAACCCAATGACTTTACATCCTTCCCTAAAAGGCTAGGGATGAAATGGGCTATATTTTTGCCAGCTCTGTTGATTGATGCCTCAATCCTGAACACAATGCAATCTGTAATTTGTTTCAGCTCTGAAAGTATCTCCAAACAAATCATCAGTGATTTCTGTTTGCCACATTAGTGAGTGAACATTTTTCCTTTATACTTTTATTACACCTGTGTGTGTTTAATACACACACCCTCTGTTACCTGGGTTTCCTTGACACCGTCTTTTCCTACGTTACTCTATTACCGTTCCTTCAGTTTCCTTCATCTTCTTCCACTTCCTTCTCTAATATCAATCCTACTCATGGTTTCAGCTTTATTCTACTTTTCTTAGACTCTTTTCTTGCTTCCACCTCAGATTTCAGATATTTCAACTTGGACAACCTACAAATATCAGACTCTCCCAATCTGAGCATCCTACCTAAATCCTCTGCTACTTCAATGGGTAGCACTGCCATCAGCCAGTCTCCCACGTTTAGAGCCTTAGAGTTGCACTGTTCATTTTGGTAGCCACAAATCACATGTGGCTAATGAATTCAAATTAAGTAATTAAAATTAAATGTAATTAAAAATTGAGTTCCACCATTGTACTAGTCAAACTTCAAGTGCTCGATAAACCATATGTGACCAGTGTGTCATGTGTTGGGGGTACCACAAGTATAAAATGTTCACATCATCACCGAAGATTTTCTTGGACAGCACTGCCTTAGAGTCTTTTCTAAATCTTCCCTTTTTTCCCTTTACAAGTTGCGTCAGTCATTAACAGCTACTGAATATATTCTCTGCCCTCAGTCCTTATTCTCTTCGGCTGCCACCTTCATATTCTGCCTCAGCTGTCTCCTCCTAACTTGTAGAGGACACAAAGGTTAACATGACATTTTCTACTTAGATTCATAGCCTAGTGAAAGAGGACCTATTTTGAGTTGATGAGATTTTTATTTTTCTTATAAACATCTCTATTTATTTAGTTTAAATATAGTTGTTTTAAGTTTTTTATTGAATAGCCTTTTTTAAGAAGGTAGACTAGAATATTTTTAAATGTGATTAATGGGGCACCTGGGTGGCTCAGTGGGTTAAAGCCTCTGCCTTCGGCTCAGGTCATGATCCCAGGGTCCTGGGATCGAGCCCCACATCGGGCTCTCTGCTCAGCAGGGAGCCTGCTTCCTCCTCTCTCTCTCTGTCTGCCTCTCCAGCTACTTGTGATCTCTGTCTGTTAAATAAATAAAATCTTAAAAAATAAATAAATAAAACAAATGTGATTAATGTCTGAAATGAGTTTATGTTAATTACTTTTTGAAAATGATTTTGATGTTTTAAAAATTGGAACATTACCATTAAACATTAAAATGTTACCATTAAAGGGGCGCCTGGGTGGCTCAGTTGGTTAAACACCAGACTCCTGATTTCGGCTCAGGTCATGATCTCACAGTGAGATTGAGCCCTAGGTCGGGCTTTGCATAGGGTGTGGAGTCTGCTTAACATTTTCTCTCTTTGCCTCCCCGCCAGACTTGTGCATGTGCAGGTGCACTCTGTCTTTCCTCCCCTCTCGTGTACATGCGCTCTCTCAAAAAAAATTTTAAAAACTGTTCATTAATAGTACTAATACTGAATAAATAGAAAATGTCTTTTTGTGTTTAAATACTATGCATTTTATCACTGTTATTTCAAATAGAGGTATCTTGATTACCTCCTTTGTGCCAAGTAACATATGACACAGTAATGTAAATGCTTTACCAACAGACTGAACCTGCACAGGCCAGGCACCTATCAGGAAAATATTTAAAAAGTAATTTGGGTTACCTTTTTTCGAAGTGATCTGGAATTGTGTTTAACCAACTGTGTCAGTGTTCTTTGCTTTATATATCTAAGGAATTTCAGCAAATGAGTTTTTTAAATGAGTTTTTGACTATGTACTGTTGCTTACTGGACATACTTTTAGTGAAAATAACATTTCTTTGGAATTCTTATTTTAAGCTTCTCGGAGCCAATGGAAATATAAACATCAATTCAAAACTTCGTTTGCAGCTATATTACCCACCTAGTAAGCATCGATCCCAATTAAACATTGTTGAGGTTTTTGAATGGTGGTCAAAATATCCAAGGAATCATTATCCATCAACATTATACGTAACCGTAAGAGGATTGAAAGTTCCAGAATGTGTAAGTTAATAATAGCACATAGAAATATAGGTTCTCTGTTCTTGAAATTAAATGGTGATGTTTTTTATTTCTAAAAAGATAAGAGCTCTAAAATTATTTTATTAGATTTATCGAATATAAAGGTACTTTAAATAATTATGTATTAAGACTATGCTAGCTAATATATAAAAGATACTTAATGAATATTAAGTCCTAAATGTAAGTTTCAGTGTGAGGAGAATTTTTAAAAAGTAATACTGTTTTTTTAAAAATGAAAGGTAAAAGAATGATGTAAAGTAGGTGTTGACAAATATTTTCTGTAAAGCCCAAGAGTAGTTAATATTTTAGGCCTTGTAGGCCATACAGGTTTTGTTACAACTACTCATCTTTACCTTTATAGTGAGAAAGTAGCTACATAGACATATGTAACCAGTGTTAAACAGATGGGTATGGATGTGTTCCAATAAAACTTTATTGGCAAAGACAACAAGCAACAAGCTGCATTTGGCCCAGGCATTTGCAGTATCATGATTTATAAGGCACACTTTCCATAATATTATTCAAATAATCGGTAAATAATGTTTCTACTACTGTTTTCCACAGATTAAAACAATGAATGATTCTAGCAAAGAATTGGTTCTAAAACAGAACTTTTGTTTTTGTCTTATTTGCAATAAGACATTTCAGGACAGTTGTATGTTCTGTAAGTGATATTATATAAGTGTGACCACAGGGTTGGTTTACATTAATTTGAATGGAGTTAAATCTCTTTTTAAGGAAAGGAAGATTTAAAAACTTTAGGTCTTTTTGATATCAGTTTTGTGATATTAAAGTGAGGAATACCATAGTATCTTAGAGCTGTGATATAACATCTGGTAGGTATTGGTGAAGAGGCAGAAACAAAGAGCTAGAGTTATTAAAACCATTTCATGTAACTATTGGAGTTCTGTTTTTTTCCTCCCAACTTTCAGGGCTTTTTGGGTATAGAACCAAGCAATTTTCATCTTATTCAGAATAGTGTACATAAAAGTAGAATGTTTTTCTGGGTTACATTTTGAAAACTTTTCCACGTTGTTTGTTTCAATATTTAAAAGACCCTAGATGCTAGAAAAGAAAAAAAGGGTTAATTTGATATTTATATTTTCTCATCTTCTATACACATTCAGATAAAGCCATCTTACCATTCTGTGGTGACTGTCCAGGAGGAGAAAGGTAAACCAGTGTATTGTGAAGGACACCATGAGGCCGGTTCAGTAGATGCAGAACCTGGACTAGAAGATTCTAAAGAAGTAGTGAAGTGGAAACGACTACCTGGGCAGGTGAAATACTTGATTATTCTCAATTCATTTAGAGCTGCCTATATTTATTTTAAAAGCTCCAGCAGCTCTGAAGGTAATTAGCTTACTACTGGAAACTCTCAGATTATCCTTGCTTTTAACCAGAGTCTTGTCTTTCCATTAATTTACTTGATAATAATAGGGTATATATCGTGTGCATAAAAGCACTATCATAAGTTCTTTGTTTAAGGACTTAGGTTAGTTTTATCTGTTAGCTGGAGCTGCCAGAAGGAAATAACCATGGATGGGGTAGCTTAAATAACCAAGCTTACTCCTTCATAGTTCTGGAGGCTGAAGTCCCAAGGTTAAAGGTTGTCAGAGTTGGTTTACTCAGAGGCCTTTCTCCTTAGCTGGCAGATGACTACCATCTTGCTCCTCTTCAAGGTCTTTTCTCTCTGCATTTAGAACCCTGGTGTCTCTTCCTCTTAGAAGGACAGCAAGTTTTTTTTGTTGTTGTTGTTGTTGTTTTTAAGATTTATTTATTTGTTTGTCAGAGAGAGAGCTTGAGTGCATACACAAGCAGGGGGAGTGGCAAGCAGCCAGAGAAGTAGACTCCCTGCTGAGTTAGGAGCCTAAAAAGCAGTCTCTTAACTGACTGAGCCATCCAGGTGTCCCAGGGACAACAGTCTTATTAGATTAGGAATCCACGCTAATAAAAAAGATCTTTAAAAATTTTTATCTCCAAATACTGCTACATTCTGAGGTACTGGAATTAGAGCTTCAGCATACAAATTTTGGGGGACAAAATTTCAATCCATAACAGCAATTAAAAAAAGATTTTTTTTGATGTTTTAAGAGGTAAATCTTTTAATGAGTTTTCTTAGTAAAATGGATTTTATTTAAAAAAAATATATATCATTCTAATAGATTCATGAGATTTTTTTATAGTCCCCAGCTTCTTCACAGTGAATCACATTTTGATGGATTATATATGTATATTTTCCTACCATAGGTTGAGGATTATTTAAGCTTTTATTAATGGTTATCATATTTTACAGTAGCAAGAAGCATTGCTGATACAGTTATGCAAATCTATTACTTAGTTCCACAAAGAGTAGAGTGGTTCATTTTGTACATCTGAGCCATTGCCAAATGCAGCTTATCCAAAATCTTAATTTATCCAAACATTTAGGATGCTGTGACTAATACATGAAAAGACATTTGCAAGGAAGTGTACCACATTCATTGCATCTAGTAAAGGACCAATATGTGTTTAATTGAACTTTAAAGATAATAAACCCAGGAACTAACGATCACTGAAGTTTGGAAGAGATGTAATTAGGATAAATAAAAGTAGTATTTTCTACAGTAGATATTATACATGGAAAGTTTTGGTTTCATTTGATAATAGGAAATGAAAACAAAAATTATGAAATTTTAATAAAATTAATGAATGAGAAACCAACAGGAAGTGATTACTTTGAAAATACCTTTCAGAATGTAGCCACAAATGATGGTTATTTTAAGAGATAAAAAGAGAGAGAAAATGAGCATTCATACATCCCATGCTTAAGCTAGGCCTTTAGGTTATGGTCACTGAAGAAGTTTATGGCTCAGCAAAAATCACGAAAATTGCTGTCATGGAATAAGGATGTTATGACGTTTTGTGATAAGATGTTTTGTGTATGTGGCAATACATATACATATCATTGTGTGTGTGTGTGTGTGTGTGTGTGTGTATGCATGCAAATGTGCACACAATAGTGACAGCTTTAGAGTACCAGATAATGAATTTTCTTTCTTTCTTTCTTTCTTTCTTTCTTTCTTTCTTTCTTTCTTTCTTTCTTTCTTTTAAAGATTTTATTTATTTATTTGACACAGAGAGAGAGAGACAGCTAGAGAGGGAACACAAGCAGGGGAATCCGAAGAGGGAGAAGCAGGCAGGGAGCTCGATGCGGGGTTCGATACCAGGACCCTGGGATGATGACCTGAGCCAAAGGCAGAGGCTTAATGACCGAGCCACATAGGCACCCCAATTACGAATTTTTGGTAAATTAAGTACTAGTTAGAAGTGGAGTGTAAAGTGACTTTATTTTATGGAGACCTGATCTCCTCGTTAGGAAATAAAATAATTTACTATAGTTTTCCATACATTTTGTTTACTTTCCTCTTTCTCTGCATCTCAGTCAAGGGCTTAAAAATAAAGCTCTACCACTGCAATAGCTTAACAACTAGCCTTCAAATTTTAATGCTTCTTAATTTATTTTTTTTAAATGTATGTTTTTAGGCTTGCCGTATCCCAAATAAGCACCTCTTCTCACTAAATACAGGAGAACGAGGATGTTTTCGTCTTGCTTTCTCTCATAATGGAAGAATATTAGCAGCGGCCTGTGCCAGCCGAGATGGATATCCAATTATCTGTGAGTAATACTTCTATTTAATAGGATCGAAGTCTATCTGGAAGACATTTGTTTTTTAAAATTCATTGAAATCTTAATTTGAGTAACCCCCAGTTTTTTAATAATTATTTCACAGCTTTCTATAAAATATAGGTTCAGTAGTATGAGAATAATCAAATGAAGGGTGGTAAGTTTATTTGTGAAACATGCAAGAGGATTTTTGTAAGGATTTTCTTATCTTAAATATGGAAATTTAGAAAATGAAGGGATTAATAAATCCCATGAGGAATTCTAGCCCATGTGGTCAGTTGATAGAAGTGATAATTTAAAGTATGAAAGCCGTCAAATTTCATATGCAGTAGAAAGTAACAGCTCAGGACAGGAGTACCTAGAGAACGATTTCTCAGTAGTAGGGAAGGCAGCAGAGAAACCAAAAACCCACTTTCAAATTGCCTTTAAAAAATACAGAAAACCATGTTAAAAAGGAAAATTTCTGTAGCTTTAAGTGAGCATTCTCTACTCTTCTAAAGTGAGAGACATTAAATACTTCCCTAATTTCTTGTGTAATAATGAAAACCAGCTTCCTCAGCAGGAAGTTGCCTGCCCCCTGTGGGCGTCTGCCCTAAGTACTAGGTGGTATTAAATTTCCCTCAGCCTCACACAGTTTATTTCAGATGATTTATTCTTTTCAGCAAGGACTCATAATTGGCTTGGCTAGCATTTATTAAATAAATACTCCTCCTCATGAAATAATGTTAGCTTTAAAAAACAAAATTACTTGTGTAGTTTGATTATGACTGTGCTATTTTAAAAATTCACCAAAACCAATGTATGGAGGAAAAAAGATTCTTAGAATATCTATTCCAAAGAATTAATAGTGATTTCTTTTTGGGTAGTGAAAGAATTATTTTCATTCTGATTTATATTTTAGCATTTCCATGATAAATATGTGTTACTTTATTCTTAAATCTTATTCAGAATGCTATATAAATTTAGACATACTTATTGCTTAAGTCTCCAAAGCACAGAAGAATTTTTGTCTTTAGTCTCAATTGTTTGGTTATGATATGTCTACTTGGAATTTGTTTAGCTTGTTGGATATGTAGGTTACTGTTTTTCACAAAATGGGTAAATTTTTAGTGTTTATTTCTTCAAATTGTTCTTCTCCTTTCTATTTTTTCTCTTCTGAGACTCTCATCATCTCATTGTTGATACACCTGGTGGTGTCCCACAAGTCCCTGCAGCTTTATTCATTTTTCTTCATTCTTTTTCCTTCTGTTCCTCAGACTGCATAATCTCAGATGACCTGTCTTCAAGTTGTTTCTTCTGCCAGCCCAGATCTGTTAGTGAACTTCTTTAGTGAATTGTTTATTTCCGTTAGTGTACTTTTCAACTCTAGAATTTTTTTGTCTTTTTTAATTATTTCTGTCTCTTTATTGATACTGTTATTTTAGCCAGAAATTATTCTCACACCTTAATTCTTTAGACATGGTTTTCTTTTTATCTTTGAACATATTTAAATAAATTTTTTGTCTGGAACAGTGTCTTGGCTTCTTCATAGACAGTTTCTGTGGACTGCCTTGTTTCCTGTGGGTGGCTCTACTGGACTGTTTTGGTTTTTTCTTGTCTCCATATTACATGTGCAGCAGGTCTGGAAATCAGATTCCTCACCTTCCCCTCCTCTGCACCTACCCGCCCAGGATTTGTTGTTGCTGAAGTCTCTGCTCACTTAGCTTGGTTGTTGCTGAAGTCTCTGCTCACTTAGCTTGGTGGTCAGGTGTGGTAGAGATTTTTAAATGCTTTGAGTGAGTAGATCGTCCAGCCTTTACCAAACGTGTGTGTGTGTGTGTGTGTGTGTGTGTGTGTATTGGGATGCATTCTTCCAACACTTCACTGCAGGCAATTACAGCTCTGCCTTACTTCACTTTCAGGTCAGTCAGAGGGAGAAAGCACCTCTGGTCTTTTTGTTCACATACATATGTCCTGCTGGGTTCCCAGGAATTTGTTGCATCTTTTCAAAGTCCTCTGTGGACATCTCATTCCCAGCTTTTTCCTTTTACATTTTTTTGCTCAGCCTCTCCTTGGCCACTCTCCTTAGCTTCAGTTGGCATCACTGCCTCAGCCAGCTGTGCCACTGATTATTTCAGCATGCACCCTGGGGTTAGGGCTTTTCACACAGAGCAGGCTCTGAGCCAAGCCAAGGAAAGCCAAGCCCTGGGAATGGAGCTTTTTAGTAGTAAGTATGAGAGTGGGTCTTTGGGGGGAGCTTCTTATATTTTCTGGCCCATCCCATGGCTACTAGGCTGCTGGCTTTAAGTTGTGAGACTGTTGGTTTCTAAAGCTACTCTGCAGCTTGGGAGAGTGGAATGGGACCATAGCAAGTTAAAATGCCGCAAAGCTCATGTTCCTACCAAGATTAAGCTGTTTTTCTTGAATAAATGCTCCTCAGGTTGTTGCAAGCCTTTGTTTAACTTCTAGAGTTCAGAAAAAAGTGAATTTGGATAATTTTTACGGTGTTCTTATTGCTTTTATCAGGGAGCAGATACTCTGAGGTACTTCTTTGCTATTCCAGAAGTACTTCTGTGCTTAGTATTTTAAAGGGCATTTGGTTTTACCACTAGGTGGAAGTAGAGACTTGCAATTTTTGTTGTTCTCGAGTCACTTTTTCAAATCTTTCATTGTGAACCTAACTTAGAGCAATACCTTAATGTCTTGTTTATCAGATTAGATCTCTGTTAATTCTCTTATTATATCATTTTAGTATTGGAATTTTTTTTTAAAACAAGGGCTGCCTGGGTGGCTCATCTGGTTAAGCATCTTCCTTCAGTTCAGGTTGTGATTCTAGGGTTCTGACAGAATTGGGACCCCTGCTCAGCAGGGAGTCTGCCTCTCCTTCTCCCTTTGCCCCTTCCCTTGGCTGAAGCTTACTCTCACTTTCTCAAACAAACAAATAAATAAATAAAATCTTTTTTAAAAAAAGAATTCTTTTCTAATAGTAGCACAGTTTAAATTTCTTTAAATAATTAAAATTTTGGCTGGAATTTAATTGATTTTCAGGTAAAGTAATATCTTATTCATGAAAACTCAAATTATAGAATCTTTGAAGTGAATTGCAATTTAACTGTTATCTATTATTTGATTAATAAATTGATGGTGGAAGACTACTAGGAAAATTGCTTTGACGAGATGAGAGTAATTGTAGCATGCTATAAAACTTTATATGTGTAAATTCTTGAGTCTGAAGGAAATGAAAAACTACTTTTAAATAGAACAAATCAACGAAACTAGGAGCTGGTTCTTTGAAAGAATTAATAAAATTGATAAACCCCTGGCCCGACTTATCAAAAAGAAAAGAGAAAGGACCCAAATAAATAAAGTCATGAATGAAAGAGGAGAGATCACAACTAACACCAAAGAAATACAAACTATTATAAGAACATACTATGAGCAACTCTACGGCAATAAATTTGACAATCTGGAAGAAATGGATGCATTCCTAGAAACATATAAACTACCACAACTGAACCAGGAAGAAATAGAAAGCCTGAACAGACCCATAACCAGTAAGGAGATTGAAACAGTCATTAAAAATCTCCAAACAAACAAAAGCCCAGAGCCAGACGGCTTCCCGGGGGAATTCTACCAAACATTTAAAGAAGAACTAATTCCTATTCTCCTGAAACTGTTCCAAAAAATAGAAATGGAAGGAAAACTTCCAAACTCATTTTATGAGGCCAGCATCACCTTGATCCCAAAATCAGACAAGGATCCCACCAAAAAAGAGAGCTACAGACCGATATCCTTGATGAACACAGATGCGAAAATACTCAACAAAATACTAGCCAATAGGATTCAACAGTACATTAAAAAGATTATTCACCACGACCAAGTGGGATTTATTCCAGGGCTGCAAGGTTGGTTCAACATCCGCAAATCAGTCAATGTGATACAACACATCAATAAAAGAAAGAACAAGAACCATATGATACTCTCAATAGATGCTGAAAAAGCATTTGACAAAGTACAGCATCCCTTCCTGATCAAAACTCTTCAAAGTGTAGGGATAGAGGGCACATACCTCAATATCATCAAAGCCATCTATGAAAAACCCACCGCAAATATCATTCTCAATGGAGAAAAACTGAAAGCTTTTCCGCTAAGGTCAGGAACACGGCAGGGATGTCCATTATCACCACTGCTATTCAACATAGTACTAGAGGTCCTAGCCTCAGCAATCAGACAACAAAAGGAAATTAAAGGCATCCAAATCGGCAAAGAAGAAGTCAAATTATCACTCTTTGCAGATGATATGATACTATATGTGGAAAACCCAAAAGACTCCACTCCAAAACTGCTAGAACTTATACAGGAATTCAGTAAAGTGTCAGGATATAAAATCAATGCACAGAAATCAGTTGCATTTCTCTACACCAACAGCAAGACAGAAGAAAGAGAAATCAAGGAGTCAATCCCATTTACAATTGCATCCAAAACCATAAGATACCTAGGAATAAGCCTAACCAAAGAGACACAGAATCTATACTCAGAAAACTATAAAGTACTCATGAAAGAAATTGAGGAAGACACAAAGAAATGGAAAAATGTTCCATGCTCCTGGATTGGAAGAATAAATATTGTGAAAATGTCTATGCTACCTAAAGCAATCTACACATTTAATGCAATTCCTATCAAAGTACCATCCATCTTTTTCAAAGAAATGGAACAAATAATGCTAAAATTTATATGGAACCAGAAAAGACCTCGAATAGCCAAAGGGATATTGAAAAAGAAAGCCAACGTTGGTGGCATCACAATTCCGGACTTCAAGCTCTATTACAAAGCTGTCATCATCAAGACAGCATGGTACTGGCACAAAAACAGACACATAGATCAATGGAACAGAATAGAGAGCCCAGAAATAGACCCTCAACTCTATGGTCAACTAATCTTCGACAAAGCAGGAAAGAATGTCCAATGGAAAAAAGACAGCCTTTTCAATAAATGGTGCTGGGAAAATTGGACAGCCACATGCAGAAAAATGAAATTGGACCATTTCCTTACACCACACACGAAAATAGCCTCAAAATGGATGAAGGACCTCAATGTACGAAAGGAATCCATCAAAATCCTTGAGGAGAACACGGGCAGCAACCTCTTCGACCTCTGCCGCAGCAACATCTTCCTAGGAACAACGCAAAAGGCAAGGGAAGCAAGGGAAAAAATGAACTACTGGGATTTCATCAAGGTCAAAAGCTTTTGCACAGCAAAGGAAACAGTTAACAAAATCAAAAGACAACTGACAGAATGGGAGAAGATATTTGCAAACGACATATCAGATAAAGGACTAGTGTCCAGAATCTATAAAGAACTTAGCAAACTCAACACCCAAAGAACAAATAATCCAATCAAGAAATGGGCAGAGGACATGAACAGACATTTCTGCAAAGAAGACATCCAGATGGCCAACAGACACATGAAAAAGTGCTCCATATCACTCGGCATCAGGGAAATACAAATCAAAACCACAAATGAGATATCACCTCACACCAGTCAGAATGGCTAAAATCAACAAGTCAGGAAATGACAGATGCTGGCGAGGATGCGGAGAAAGGGGAACCCTCCTACACTGTTGGTGGGAATGCAAGCTGGTGCAGCCACTCTGGAAAACAGCATGGAGGTTCCTCAAAATGTTGAAAATAGAACTGCCCTATGACCCAGCAATTGCACTATTGGGTATTTACCCTAAAGATACAAATGTAGTGATCCAAAGGGGCATGTGTACCCGAATGTTTATAGCAGCAATATCCACAATAGCCAAACTATGGAAAGAACCTAGATGTCCATCAACAGATGAATGGATAAAGAAGATGTGGTATATATACACAATGGAATACTATGCAGCCATCAAAAGAAATGAAATCTTGCCATTTGCAACAACATGGATGGAACTAGAGCGTATCATGCTTAGCGAAATAAGTCAAGCAGAGAAAGACAACTATCATATGATCTCCCTGATATAAGGAAGTGGTGATGCAACATGGAGGCTTAAGTGGGTAGAAGAAGAATAAATGAAACAAGATGGGATTGGGAGGGAGACAAACCATAAGTGACTCTTAATCTCACAAAACAAACTGAGGGTTGCCGGGGGGAGGGGGTTTGGGAGAAGGGGGTGGGATTATGGACATTGGGGAGGGTATGTGATTTGGTGAGTGCTGTGAAGTGTGTAAACCTGGTGATTCACAGACCTGTACCCCTGGGGATAAAAATATATGTTTATAAAAAATAAAAAATTAAAAAAAAAAATAAATAAATAGACTTTGAGATTTTTTACGCTGAAAATATCTTTGGTGATGGTATTCTTAGAGACTGTGTGCAAATTATTATAAGCTTTATGTTTGTATGTTACTGGATTAAGGACTCTCTGGCTGCAAACCTACTAATTTTTGAATATTTTCTGTAGTATATGAAATTCCTTCTGGGCGTTTCATGAGAGAATTATGTGGCCACCTCAATATCATTTATGATCTTTGCTGGTCCCGTGATGATCGCTATATCCTTACTGCATCATCTGATGGCACTGCCAGGTTAGTATACTTGAGAAGTACTTACTGTGTATGTTGTTGGCCATCAAGGAAAGTAAAGAAAATATAAAGGTATATAGCTATTCTTAGGCTTAAGTAATATTTTGCTTATCAAGGGACTGTCATAGAGATGCATCATACAGACCGATTAGATCAGTAGTAGTAGGAAAGCTTTTTCTGAAAGATGTTTTTATTAAATATATCTTTTTTATGTAATACATAATGCTTCTAGTTCCCAGTGTCCTTAAATGATCATTATGTACGCTATTTGATTAATACTCTGCACTGTTTGACATAAGGTAAACAGTTGATATTTTCCTAGACTATAAGCTCTTAATGGTAGGGCTTCTGTTTTCCCTGTTAGCTGTAGGTAGGGGCCAGCCCACAATGATGCACAGTGGTAGACAGCGAGGAATGGAAACTTTGTCTAAGACAAAGGTATGGCATAAGGGGAAGAAGTTATAACTGTTAATTTATATGGAAAAATTTTGAGCATTCTCAGACCCAAAAATAACTTCTCTTGGAGTTTTCTGATACCTTGGGACACATCTTTCTTTAAGGGGGGCACAAAATAAATTGAAATAAAGCACAGGTGCTCACAGATACAGTTCAGACCTGTGGCAGCTTGACGTTGAGATGCTGAGTGTAGCTTCCAGGGACGAGTGTCGCAGTGCCCCCTTGCTGCTGGGGTTGCGCTCTCCCTGTGGAAGGGCTCACGGCAGAACAAGTGCTGAACCCGATTTTGCCTTTTCTCCTTTTTTCATTAAAGTAAAAATCCTCTTCACATTTCTTCTGGTTAGTGAAAGCAGGTACTGACGTAGGTCTTAGGTAAAAGCGAAGTGGTGTAAGGCAGACTTTGAAAAGCAGGGGATACCTACATGTAAGTGAATATGTGCCTTATGTTTTAAAGATTTTCAGTATTTGCACTTTTCAGAATGTCAGTTATAAAATAATTTAATCCTTCCCAACTTAATATGTATCATAAAATTTTTTAAATCTACTTTGTAAAATTTCATTGACCTGTTCTAGCTGCTGTTCTACCTTGTTTGCATGCTAATTGTATTATTAGGCAGTTTTTCAAGATGCTTTATATTATATATATATTAAATATGTTATTTAATTTGACTCCAACAAACGTAGGTGGATACACATAAATCTATGTTATCTCTGTATACCAGGAAGCTGACATTTAGAGCAGTTTGGGATGCCTTCTGATTTCACTCTTATTTAATTCTGCTCTCTGCATTTTAACACACTTTTCAGCAGACACTTCTAGTGTCTGAGTCTCTTTTATTACTCTTATCAGCTTCCTTTTTAATATAAAATGTCTAATTGATTAAGATGTTATCAGGACTGTTGAGTTTCTGTTTAAATGCAAAAGGTGGTAATTGATGAGACTTGATTTCCTTCCATGTGTAGCTAGGCACCTGCTGTTGGTCCCTCTTAATAGGATTCTTTGGAACCCCTGGTCAACTTGTTGTCTCAACACAGCCATTCTGTCCCATGCCAGATTATACTAGAGAAAAATTCATAACCTTGGAAAGGCCTGATGGTGGATTTGTAAGTCTTAAAATCACCTGAGCAGTCATCTCAGCCAAACAAGCTTTTTCCTTATCTTTATTCAGCTATCTTTTCTTATTCCTCTGGCAGCACATCCAAGCCTTGCGGCACTTCAGGTTCTCGACCCTGAGTCACATCTGCCCGCTTTCATTAGCTGACTGCCTTTAGCTTACAGTGAATTATGCCAGACATGAACTTCCTGTATCTCTCTGGTTTCCCACCCAATATCTATAAATGTACCCATCTTATCTCTGTCCACTGCTCTTAACAAAGATGTATGGGTAAGGACACCTTTCAGGCAACTCTTTGACATGTGCTTTTTAAAAAAAATTTTTTTAATTTTTTATTAACATGTATGTATTATTAGGCCCAGGGGTACAGGTCTGTGAATCACCAGGTTTACACACTTCACAGAACTCAACCATAGCACATACCCTCCCCAGTGTCCATAACCCAACCACCCTCTCCATACCCCCCTCCCCCCAACAACCCTCAGTTTATTTTGTGAGATTAAGAGACTCTTACAGTTTTTGACATGTGCTTTTAATCTCAGCCCTTCAATCTACCATTCTGTTTCCTACCTCTCTTATCTCTTCAGTATCTTCCTCTCTATTGATTTTGTCCTCTCATCTTAAAAATATGCTCAAATTTCCTTATCTTAAGAAATATTTCTTTCAGTTCTTCCTCCTTTTCAGACTACCACATTATTTTTCTTTCTACAATATCAAGAACGTTCTACACACGTCTTTAGCTCAACTCAGTGAATCTAGTTTTCACTGCCTCCCCCGCTAGATCAACCTTCTTTAAGAGGTCAGCAGTCTCTTGCTGATTTTCAGATTCAGGGCCAATTTAGGTCATTACCCTATCTGCTTTCACTGAAGTGATTAATTATTGACTAGTTTTAAAATAGTTTCAATTAAGTGGTTTCTTCTGTTTGCTTTTTATGACTGGCCAGTTCTGTTCCCTGTCACTTGTTCCTCTTCGAAGCTCTGCCTGTTCTCTGTAGATGTTTATTCCTAGAATCCTCCTACTTGAGCATCTTCCTTGGTTTGCTGTGCTTATTCTGGTCTCTCTCATTTTCCTGTCTCACTTCTATGGGCTGACTTCTAGCGCCCACTTTTTTTCTGAGTTTCACTTTCTGTTACTCCGTCTGGACTGTCAGTGGCACCTTGGATCTAAAACCAGACTTGATATCACTAGACTGCTTTCCTCATTTGGTCCTCTTGTGGATTTTTTAATGGCATCCACCCTGAATCCCAAGCCAGGAGTCCAGAATAGCACTTATTTCTTTTTTTCTTCCTACGCTTCCTTCCCATATCTAAGAGTACCACAGATCTGTCAGTTTGCCCTCCTAAAACCTTCACCATTCCATCACACCCTTTCTGTCCTCACTGCTGTTACCTTAATTCAGGCCCTTTTGGTGGTAAAACAAAATATTGGTGCTAAACTTTCCCACTGTTCAGTCTGTCGTTCCTCCGTCTTTTCACAACCATGCTTTGTAATGCCCTGATCTTCAGAAGTCTTCCCACTACCCTTTGAAAATGTTCCAGCTCCTTAGCATGGCATTACAGGCATGTTTCTCATTGACCCTACATCCTTCTCCTGTGCACTTGCCATGTACCCTTGGCGTCACCCACACAGTATTTTAAAATGCTCTTAGTATCTTCCTCTCCATGTCTCTTCTTCCAGTGCTTAAATGCCCTTTTCCTAGCCTTCCTGCCCAGCTCAGTCACTCAGCAACCATTTAAGTGCCTTTTGTGATGGCTCATAGTCATTGTTTAAAACCCAGCTCAGATTTAACCATTTCTTGTAGTTTTCTTGGTTTTTTTGCCAGCATATGATATTTTATATATATATATACACAATATAGTATAAAGTATGCTTTTTTCTTTATGTAGCTTTGATACTGTTGGAGGATGTTTTACATCATAAAAATACTTATTGTGTAGGATTGAGTGAAGAGAAACATTGTTGCTAGAACCAAAAAGAGTGAGGTTTTTGAAAGAGGTAAGGACTACTTAAAATGAATAAGGTAAAGTCAAAGGAAGAGAATTAGAGTTGCTAATGTTCCAAGAGGCAGAGGCATGGACTTCTGGCTGTGTCTTCTTTTTGTCTTCCTGGTTAGTGCTAGTGACTCCTGAGTTATTGTTTCCCACTGGTTAGCTCTTTGCCATGTAGGGTTAACCAAAATCTTCTTTAGTTATCTTCAGCACAAATCTGTATTTTTCTCTAACCATCGGCTCCTCATATAATCAGACTTTTCCCACATGTAATGGCTCCCATTTAGGCACATATGTCCTAATGTTGCCCCTCATCATACATACTGTTGTAACTATGTTTTTTTCTTTCCCAACTGTAATAATCTTTTTGTGTGTGCTCATCTAGTCTTCACAGATTTGTGTATTTCCTTGTTCTTTGTGATCAGCTCTTTTTTCCCCAAACTCATTAATACATTTCTGTTGTTCTTAGACTCAATATTTACTTGCTTGACTAAAGCCATCATTGATTCCAGTTAGGTTTTTACATAAAAGGCTTCATTTTTATTGTAAATTACTGTGTCTATTTTTTTTTTAAAGATTTTATTTTTTTTATTTGACAGACAGAGATCACAAGTAGGCAGAGAAAGAGGAGGAAGCAGGCTCCCTGACGAGCAGAGAGCCCGATGTGGGGCTCGATCCCAGGACCCTGGGATCATGACCTGAGCCGAAGGCAGAGGCTTTAACCCACTGAGCCACCCAGGCGCCCCTACTGTGTCTATTTTAATTGAGCTGCTTTTAAGATATGATTATTTCATTTCTGCCTGTCACATAGGATTTCACATAATACTGATAAGATTTTTAAGCAAACAGCTGAAGTTTTTATCTTTTAAACAATCTTCTTTCAACAGTCTTAATCACAAATTCGTTATTTTGTTCTTTTAGTAAGTATTGTATTTCATGTAGCATATATTCATTGAAAGTATTACTATGGTAAAAATGTTTATGCAGTGATACACGTGTTTTATTTTCACTTGAAAACATGTTCTTTCACTTCCTTCATTATTAGTTTGGATTCTTAGTAATTGTAGATCATATCCTTATTTGAAACAGCTGCTGAGAAGACTCAGAATGTTATTCTTGAATGGCAGCTGTATTTTTTTCTTTCACCGATAATTTTGAAAAGGACTTAATTTGCTTTAGTTTTTAGGCCATGATTAAAAGAAGGAACTATAAATCCCCCTATTAATAATTAATCTATTTTTCTAATTTTAACAATTTAATCAGACTGTTTAAAAATTCAGTGTTCCACACTCACTTAGTACCTTTCAGTCTCTAGATTTTTGCCTATTTTTATAGACCGACTAGAACTGCAGAGTATTTAACATAAGTTTTAACCCTTAGGGTTTAATCTTTTGTCAGGACTGTAGCAGTGACAGTAATATTACTTTTTAAAAATTATCCATAATTTAGAGGAAGACATATTAAAAGTGTTAAATATAAATTGTTTAATGTAAGGTAGCCTATTTTCTATCAAAGTATCATAGTTAATCTTATTTTACTCAGGTATCAAACAGTAATTTCAATATGGCTTTTAAGACTTTGAGATCACAGTCACTTTCTAGGCTTGGAAATTATAAATACAGAGTTAATGGACTAGCTTCTTCTCTAAACCTCTACTAGGGAGCATTTTACAAAAGCAATATATACAACCTAAATGAAGAATAATTGAAGCTCTCCCTATATTTTATTTTTTGTGTGTATTGTACTAAATGCAGTATTTTACCAACTATTCCATGTGTGTTTAATCAATGTCAAAAATAATTGTTTAAAAAAAATCCAAATACAATTTTTCATTTTACAGTATAGATTAAAATTAGTAGACAAATTAACCATTATGCTTGATAATAACTAAGAAATAGCTTTGTCAAAATGTAAAGAACCCCAGCCATAAAATATTTGATCACATTATTTTTGATTGTTATAAAGTGTAGTTTGCCTTTGGTTATTGTCATTGCTTACTTAAGATGCATTGCCATGTTGGTTTTTGGGAAAAGTTTTAGAAACTTCTGCCTTTCAGAAGCAACATAAAACTTTTTATCCTTTTCCAGGATATGGAAAAATGAAATAAATAATACCAATACTTTCAGAGTTTTACCTCATCCTTCTTTTGTTTACACGGCTAAATTCCATCCTGCTGTAAAAGAAGTGGTAGTTACAGGGTGCTATGATTCTGTGATACGGATATGGAAGGTTGATATGAGAGGGGATCCTGCCATATTGATTCGACAGTTTGACACGCACAGAAGTTTCATCAACTCTCTCTGTTTTGATATTGAAGGTATGTCAAAATATATTCCAAATGGAGGCTAATTGCATGAAGAATTTTTAAAAATTTTTGTTCATTAAGGTAATATTTTTAAGCTTGAGAGGGATTTTGTGTATTGATGATTATATATTTTTAGATTTATGTGTATTTTGCAGATCATATGATAGACTTGGGCACAGATTTGGCAGTCAGGGAGTTTTGTTTGTAATTTTAAAGTCATTAAATTCTGGGGACGCCTGAGTGGCTCATTCCGTTAAGTGTCCAGCTCTTGGTTTCAGCTCAGGTCATGATCAGGGTCATGACACTGAGCCCCATGTTGGGCTCTGCGCTCAGCATAGAGTCTCTTTGTGTTTCTTCATCTGATCCTGCCCCTGCATATACTCTCTCTTTAATAATAAAATCTTTTTAAAAAATCATTTGTCATTATGGGGCGCCTGGGTGGCTCAGTGGGTTAAAGCCTCTGCCTTCAGCTCAGGTCATGATCCCAGGATCCTGGGATTGAGCCCCGAATCCGGCTCTCTGCTCAGCAGGGAGCCTGCTTCCTCCTCTCTCTCTCTCTGCCTGCCTCTCTGTCTACTTGTGATCTCTGTCTGCCAAATGAATAAATAAAATCTTTTTTAAAAAATAAATAAAAATAAAAAATCATTTGTTATTAAATTCTTAAATATTTAGATTCAACTAATCTTTGCTGTAATAACCAGTCATATACCAAATTTCATAAACATATTTCATTGGATTGGTAATTATCCCCTCAGTAGGCTTATTTCTTTCTTTTTCCAGTAGGTTTCTTTCAAGTGACTTTTGAGTTAAAGGGTTAAAATGAGGAAGAAGAGGGAAATACCAAAAGAATATTAGATAGATAGCAGAGGAAACATGTATTTACACTATGTACTGAGTACATTGTGCACTGAACACCTCTGTATTCAACTCACACTTAATAGGTACATATTATATAATTGTCTGAATGTGTCTTAAGAAACATTCTATTGTTGGCAGTACTTAGGATGTTTCCAGCTTTCTCCTACCATGAACATGATTTCTCTGAATAATATGTACACATGTAAATATATGTATATACAAAACTTTGTTGCACTGTTTTATAATTATTTTTTTTAAGATTTTTATTTATTTATTTGACGCAGAGAGAAATCACAAGCAGGCAGAGAGAGAGGAAGGGAAGCAGGCTCCCTGCTGAGCAGAGAGCCCGACGCAGGGCTCTATCCCAGAACCCTGAGACCATGACCCGAGCCGAAGGCAGAGGCTTTAACCCACTGAGCCACCCAGGCGCCCATATAATTATTTTCTTAACATAAATTCCTAGACCTGAGGTTGCTGAGTCAAACATTTCTGGAGTCCTTGCTTTGTGCTGTAATGTTTTAAGTACGGATATATAGACTATAGCTATAATTAATTAGTGCAGCATCCAGATCAAAATGAAAGTACTGCTAATATATTCAGTCTAACTACAGGGATGATAAGAAATTGGAACACATTAAGGAAAAGTCACCAGGGATAGAAAGGTGTCTACAAACTTTGTCATAGTAGAAGTCTTTCAGATTATAAAAGACATGAATTTCTTCAAATACTTGACTAAGATATGCATATGTGAAACAAAAAGAAATCAGTTTCTATTGCTCCAGTAGATAGAGATGGGGACAGAGCTACCAAAGATGGACATTCTTTGTTCTGAATTGGAAAGAACGTTCTAATATCTAGTGCAGTTCATCAGTTGAATAGCTCCCTTGTAAAAAACCAAGTTCACAGTTACTAAACAACCGTCTGTTCTTTTTTTTTTCTTTTTAAGATTTTATTTATTTATTTGACAGAGAGAGATCACAAGTAGGCAGAGAGGCAGGCAGAGAGTGAGAGAGGGAAGCAGGCCCCCCACTGAGCAGAGAGCCCCATGCGGGACTCGATCCCAGGACCCTGAGATCATGACCCGAGCCGAAGGCAGCGGCTCAACCCACTGAGCCACCCAGGTGCCCCCCAACCGTCTGTTCTTGATGGTGTGGGAGATAATCCTGAGTGAGTATACAGTGAGTTTGATGGTCTCTGAAGTCCCATTCAACTATAAAATGGTTTAACTCTAAGAATAGCTGGAACACCTGTCACTTATCATTTTATTCATTCCCTATTGTTTATAGTTTCTACTGATCTCAGGCATTTTGCTAACAGTATATATTAGAATATAGGTGTTTTTTCAGGAGTATAGAACAGATCATATAGGTTAATAAAGGCGAGCAATATAGATAACATACTGGATAATTCAAATGATTTATTTGGCTATGGAACTTGACCTATATACAAATGCAATAAGATGCTCATTTCTTTGTGTATTCAATTTCATGTGAGTAAAAAAGGGAAATAAGTCTTCAAAAATAATTCAGAAGAATGAAGAATTCATTTAAAAATAATTGGGATTTGATTATGATTTGTATTTGGGGTTTTTTTTTTTTAGCTTTTTTTCTTTTTACTAAAAATACTGTTTAATAGCCCTCTGATTCTTTGTTATACTGGGATGTGTTTTCCCAATTTCATTTTGTTTTTACCTGGTGTAGCATTCACAAGTGAGTAATTTTTTTTTTTTAATAGGTCATCACATGTATTCAGGAGATTGCACAGGGGTGATTGTTGTTTGGAATACCTATGTCAAAGTCAATGATGTGCAACATTCAGTGCGCCACTGGAGTGTAAATAAGGTATATAAGATCATATTTAATACATGAGATTTAATTTTACAAATTAGAAAAAAAATTGAACCACATGACTTTAGAAATAAGACATCAGGACATTCTTTCTCTCTTCTCAAAAAAATATTTTCTCAGGCCCTACAAAGTCAGTTATCATTGATTAATTGTCTAGTCTTCCTGATGGCTAAGTGATGATATAGCAGCTTAGTGAAAATTTGCGTTTTGGCCAAACTTTACTTCCTTATCTTTGAACTCTTAATTTGTGATATGACTTCACTGATCCATTACTGGAATTATGCTAAATGAGGCCCATGTTATATTACCACCTATAAGTAATAACTTATATTTTCTGCTGTTCATTTCTTTTTTTTTTTGACCCCCGTAACATCACTCTAAAAATAGTGTGTTCAATGTTTTGTTAACAGTATTATTTTTCACAATTATGTAATCAAAAGTATGTAATTATGACTAGGGTCTATCATTTACTCACAATAATTGTTTTCACTTGAGTTTTGCCAAGTAGGCAGAAACAGGTGATCTTTCATTTTTGGAATAGAGTGTTTTTAAGGTACCTGGTGTATTAAACAGTTTATTGGTGCATATTCAGTATTTTTAATTAAAAGTATAAAATAAATTTTTAAACCTGGGTTTGTTTTATATAAGTTGATACAGTTTTTCTTATATGCTATATTTTGTTCTTCAGTGTTTTGTTTTTCTAACAGTTGTCCTCATTTGAAAAAAAGACACTCTAAGTGAAAAAGAATTTTTATGAACTTGAGTTAAATCTGTTGAATCTATCAGTTCTATTTTAAAAACTTTATTTTTAGTCATTTTCATCTAGTCTATAGAATTAATGATTGATGGCTTGGGATTCATGTGGTAGCCTAATTTTACACACTTTAAAAAGAACTTTCTAATTACTTATATACCTAAGGGATTGACAAGTTTCCAAAGGCATCTTTTCCAATAAGTTGAGTATACAGTGCAGAGTCTACTATATGTGTTAAAAAATCATGTTTCTTTACCTCACTATAATAACTAAAAGGCAAATTTACCTTCAAAATCTGCAGCCTGGTAGTTACTGGAGATAGTCCAAAATAAAAAGTTAGAAAATGAGCTGAAATATCTTTTGGTAGCTAATTCCCTAGGACAAACTGTAGATTTCTTACTTGGTTCTCTTTAGCCATCAGTGTGAGAAATGCTAAATTATACTCATCTGTCCCTTAAGATGACATGTCCATGTGCTGTGGCACACACTCCGTGGTACAGGACATGAGTGTTGAAACTAAGGCTTTTTTTGTTTGAGTGTGAATATGATAAGGAAAAAATATAGAAGAGATCATTAACAGATACTACAAATGCTAAATCTGGTGGCATTTTTGTCGAATACATGCCTAACACTGAACTTGTTAGACAGTTTTGTGTTTTTTTTATTTTGCACACTTGCATCTGTGTAAGTGTTGCTCAGACCCCCAGCAGTGCATCCCCACCCCCAGGCTGTTGTAGTTCAGTCACTGCACCCCCCATCTGTGCTGTCAGTATTTGACTTCTGTAACAGCTAACAGCAGGCCTTCCTGTGGCCAGTGCGGTAGTGGGGCTTAGCTGCCAAGACTCAGATTGTAGCAGTTTGTCTCCCACCTCTGCTGGTGCCAAACCATCTCCGAAGAGGAGACCCTCTAGAGAAGGAGACAAAACATACTAGGTCCTCGAAGGAGGAGAAGGCTAATTTAGGATTCTGCCTGGGGCTTAAAGCAGACTTGCTTTGGCATCTCTGGACTTCTGTCTAAACAGTTTGCATTTACGGTCTTTTTTCTTTTTTCTAGTAATCCACTCAAGAAGGACCTTTAGTAATTTTAGTAATTTTTCCTATGTAAGATTCATCCAGGCAGATTTTCCTTCAGTATGTAGGTCTTTCTTGACATCATTTGTCAGACACCTCCTGTAGCTACCTTAAGTAACTACCAAAAAAAAAAAAAAATTCCTAAAGGCCAAGGTGCACTTAAGATTCAACTCCACCTGTGACCCACGGCGTCACAGGTGGAGTTGAAGGCATTGCTTCTGGAGCTGTAATGGCCATTAATACTGCTTTACAAGAGGTGCTGGAGAACGTCTTCATCCATGATGGCCTAGCACGTGTAGTTTGACGAGCTGTCAGTCTTAGACAAGGGCCAAGCCCATCTTTGTGTCCTTGAATCCAACTCTGATGAGGTTTATGTCAAGTTGATGGAGGCCCCTTGTGCTGAACACCAAATCAACCTAATTAAGGTTGATAACAACAAGAAGCTAGGGGACTGGGTAGGCCCTCTGGGAAACTGACAGGTGGGAAACCCCATCAAGTCATTGGTTGCAGTTGTGTGGGCATTAAGGACTGTGGCAAAGTCTCAGGCCAAGGATGTCATCGACAAGGATGAATATTTCAAATGCAAGAAATGAACAAATAAAAAATTTGATTCTTGGGGCGCCTGGGTAGCTCAGTAGGTTAAAGCCTCTGCCTTCAGCTCAGGTCATGATCCCAGGGTCCGGGGATCCAGCCCTGCATTGGGCTCTCTGCTCAGCAGGGAGCCTGCTTCCACGCCCCCCGCCCCCCTCCCCCCCCCCCCCCGCCTGCCTCTCTGCCTGCTTGTGATCTCTGTCTGTCAAATAAATAAATAAAATCTTAAAAAAAAGATTTGATTCTTGTTCCTCAAAAAAAAAAAAAAAAAAAAGCCACAAACCTAAAATTACAATCTCAATGAAATGATCTTGGAATATGATGCCAGTCACATACCTTTTTTAGGACAAAGTACAAGTAAGTGCATGAAGAAGTAATCTCAGACTGAAATAGAACTTGAAAGTTAATTCTGTACTAACTCTTGAAGTCATAAAAATTAGAAGCTTTTCTTATATGATGGTAAGCAAAAAAATACAAAGTTAGAAGTTGTGATTTAGAAAGTGCTTATTTGGGAATATATCACAAAAATGTTAATTAAATGTAGCTATATATATGTATATACATACATATATATATACACACACACAATCAGCTTTATTTTCAACCTATAACTGAAGTTATTGGGATTCCTTTTGCTAATGATTTTAAAGAATCCTTTAAATTGCAGTCAAAAATGACTGACTTAAAATAATTTTGTGCTCTAAAAATGGGCTTCATATTAGACAAACTGTACAATGATAATATTTTATAATCTTTTTAAATCTTTTTAGGAAATTAAAGAGAGTGAGTTTAAGGGTATTCCTGTAAGTTATTTGGAGGTTCACCCCAATGGAAAACGATTGTTAATCCATACCAAAGACAGTACTTTGAGAATTATGGATCTCCGAATGTAAGTATATTTCTATATTGACAGGTTAAGCACTCGTAGAATAAGAAATGAGTTAATTCATACTTATAAAATACAGCTGTGGTTCTCATATACACAGTTTTTCCCCTCAGAAGACATCTTACATTGTTTAGAGGCATTTTTGAATGTTAGAATTTAGTGGATAGAGACCAGAGATACTGCTAAGCATCCTACAGTTTATAAGACAGTCCCCCACAACAAAGAATTTTCTGGCTCAAAATGTAAACTGTTCTGAAGCTGAAATGTAGTCAGTTGCTTTTTGTTGTCACAATTTAAAAAAAAAAAAAAAAAAGAGGAAGCCTCTGCCTTACAATATCTTTTATCTCTCTTACAATACTGCTATAGCATAGTACTATGCAATAATATAACAGAATGACACAGCTTTTGATTAATATATCCTTGTTTTTCCTATTTTGTGTTATTCCTAAATAAGGAAAGGAAATTTCCTTAATGTAAAAAGTGGAAGCAGAATGCTAGAAAAGCCAGCATAGTTTTCCAGTGTGCTTTTGTTTTGTTGTTAAGTGTACCAATAAAACAAATGAGAACTCTAGTTTTATTAGATTTCATGATTGTGTTTAGAAAGAAAAATGTAATGTATACTAGTTTATTCTGCAACATTCTTTTAGGGCTAACTCTTAAGGCTTTTGTTTATGTAGAGCTGTTCAGGATACTGGCATCAGTGCTGTGAGAGAATGATTGGCAGAGTAGTTCATCAGGAGTTTATAATCTAGTTACAATACCTCCAAAATAACATAAAACATTTAATTAGGCTAAATTGTGAGATCTTCTAGGAATGGGATCTGCCTTATTCTTCTTTTATACATGTACCCATGTCATGCTTGAGAGATAGCGAGTACTTGATATGTATTATTTTAATAACTATAAATACTTAATAAAAGGGTTTTATCTTTCATGGCAGATAAAGGTAAGGATGGCAGTACTATAGTCTTCTGTTAAAGGCTCTGTAGAGATGCTGGCCTTTGAACTCAATATAAAGGATGGATAGAATTTAGAGAAGGTAGAAGTTGGTTGGGGGGACGGAAAACATGAAAAACCTGGAATAAAATTCAGAGGTAGAATAATAGAAGTTGTGATCCAGTCAGGGTGAGTAAGTCTGCAGGAACATTAATTTCTAGATAGTGCTGAGAAAGAATGTTTTTAGAAATAGAGATTAGTGCCAGGTTTTAAAAGGCCAGGCGTAAAGAATTTGGTTATTCCCTTTTCAACTAGTGTATAGTATTCAGCTTAGACTTCTGCTTGGGCTCTAGAGGCGAGCTGCTTAGTGTCAAATAACACCTTTTCCATCCCTGACCAACTGATGAACCATTCTGAGCCTCTCCTCCTCACTCAAATGGGGGAAAAATATACCATACTCATAAGAGTTTCGTGGGGAGTAAATAAGTTTACACATGTAAAGTATGGCAAGGACTCCAGAAACTTTTCAGCCAATAACCTCAGGTCTGGGAATTTATGTGGAAATAATGATAAAACAGTTAAAAAATACATATACATAAGATTGTACATAGAAATCATGTTCATGGTAAGGGAAAGCTAGAAACATCCTAACTGTTGTCCCATAGTAGAAGAATTCTTAAGGTATGTTTAGACAGTGATATATACCTACTAAAATGAATACATAATCTATATTTTCTGACAAAAAGTGTTGTTATTCATGATTTATTATTAAATGAAAAAAACATATAATGGGACACTGTATGTAATGCCCTCTCTGTAAATAGTACAGATAATAGTACTTACCTGGCATGTAGTGAGCACTAAAATAATGTTAGCTGTTGGGGCACCTAAGCGGTTGGTTAAGCATCTGCCTTCGGCTCAGATCATGATCCCAGAGTCCTGGAATTGAGCCATGCATTAGGCTCCCTGCTCAGTGGGGAGCCTGCTTCTACCTCTCCCTCTGTGGTTCCCCCTGCTTGTGCTCTTTCTCAAATAAATAAATAAAATCTTAAGAAAAAATGTTAGCTATTATTCACAAATAAAATAATCTAGAAGATTATATACCATATTTAATAGAGATTTAATAATATCTTTGTCTAATATTCCTGCAAGGATCCAACTATCTGTTGTGTAATTTCAAAAATTTATCACATGGGAAAAATACAAGAATATAAAAATCTTATACATCTTTAAGTAACCAACTCAAATGCTACTTCCATAACGCAGGCTCTCTCTTTATAGCTAGAAATAATCATTTTGGGGACTCCTGGGTGGCTCAGTCGGTTAAGCATCTGCCTTCAGCTCAGGTCTGGGTGACCATGGCACTCCCTGCTCAGTGGGGAGTCAGCTTCTTCCTCTCCTTCTGCCCCCACCCCCGGCTCATGCTCTTGATCTCTCTCTCAAATAAATAAAATCTTTTTAAAAAAGAAAGAAAGAATCACTTTTATCCAAATCACTTTTTTGTTTTCTTGTGGCACTTTCTACTTCCAATTTCCGTTTTATATTGATGGATTCCTTCTCTCTCCTAAATTATAAACTTCCTGAGCTCTGGGACTCTCTCTTCTTTGTTCTTCATCCCTCGTAGAATGTCTATCATGTAACAGGTTCTTGAAAAATTGTTTGTTAAATGCAAAAGAAGTATTTAAAAGAAAAGGTGGGTTTTTTTTTTTCTTAAAGATTTTATTTATTTATTTGACAGACAGAGATCACAGGTAGGCAGAGAGGCAAGCAGAGAGAGAGGAGGAAGCAGGCTCCCCGCTGAGCAGAGAGCCCGATGCAGGGCTCGATCCCAGGACCCCGGGATCATGACCTGAGCCGAAGGCAGAGGCTTTAACCCACTGAGCCACCCAGGTGCCCCAGAAAAGGGTTTTTTTAATACCTGTCTTTTCAGTGGGTAAGATAGGTTACATTTGTGAAATCTTTTTTGTTTGTAGATTAGCAGCAAGGAAATTTGTAGGTGCAGCAAATTACCGGGAAAAGATTCATAGTACTTTGACACCATGTGGGACTTTTCTCTTTGCTGGAAGTGAGGATGGTATAGTATATGTCTGGAACCCAGAAACAGGTAAATATTTTATTGATCTTAAAACATTTTTAGGTTTGTTTTTATTTTTGAAGAAGTGGGGAAACTATCATTTTATGGAATAATTTCAAGAAAATTCTGATTTCAGGTTCTCAATTATGTTTTTCAAGATGGGAGAGCCGATAGTGGGACTCAGCTGTAGTCTAAATCTATATTAGATTCTGTCTTTATTGTTTCGATATCTTCATGGATTTGGATTTTGCATTATAATTCAAGGTTTATTCTTTCCTTCCCTATAATAAGGTATTAGCAATCTTAAGTATTTTTTATTGTGGTTGACATACGATATTATGTTAGTTTCAGATATACAACAAACATAATGATCCAACAGTTATATACATTACAAAATGCTCCCGGTTATAAGTGTAGTTACTATGTGTCACCATACAAAGTTATTTTACAGTATTATTGACCATATTCCCTGTGCTCTGTAAGAGAAGTACTTAAGATTGTAATGCAAAATTCAGAATATTTATAACCTGAATTTGGAATGTAAATGGGTATACAAATGGCTAAATATCTGTAATGTATTTTTTATTAGAAGTAATTATATTCCTGTCAAAGTTTTGGTGTCTGAAATTTAATAGCAATTTATCTGGAGTGCCTGACTGGCTCAGTTGATAGAGCTTGCCAGTTTTGATCCTTGGAATCATAAGTTTGAGCCTCATATTGCATATAGGGATTACTTAAAAGTAAAATCATTAAAAAGAAAAACAAAAGTTACCTCAATTACTGTACTTCATGCTTTTCCAATACAGTAAGTATATCAGGAAGTTTATTTGTACCTCACCTTTGCTTTTCAAAAGAAAAGTTAAAGCCACATAAACATTTTTAATATCTTTAGTCAATAGTATTTGGTTCACTGTGTTAATTTTCTTCATTTTTTTTCCTTAAGTTTTTCATCTAAATTCCAGTTAGTTAACACACAGGGTAAATATTAGTTTCAGCTGCAGAATTTAGTGACTCATCACTTCATGTACAACACCCATCACAGCACATGCCCTCCTTAATCACACATTCTCCATCTTTCCTTTAAGCATTTTTGACTAGTTGTTTCTCTTGGAGGTTTTTCTCTTACTGTGTTTTGATGCTCTAACATCAGTTTGGAAGTGTTAAATCTCTTTTCTCCTTCAATAAATTGATCTTGGCTGTTTGCTTTTTGAATTCCAGTTCTCATAGGTTCCGCAGACCTCTGCTATAGGCCTCTTTTAGCCCATTGATAATTATGTCTATCTTTAAAGCAGGTAGTACCTCAGTCTCTGGAAAAAAAGAAATAGAAAAATGAATTCTCCACCAAACCTCCCTCAACCAGTGTCTTCAGGTTAAGGCCCTCAGTTCCTCCCAGAGTTCTCTGTGAGTTCTTTGTTATTAGCTGGCATTTGCTCAGCCGTCAGATCTCAGAGTCAGGTACTTCCCTCCTGCTAAGCTTTTTTTTTTTTTTTCTGTGCCTTGAAAATCTCATTGAAGAGTTAGGATGAGAATTAGAAAGAGGAGGTCCAATAGGATGAAAAATAATTAATATAAGAATTACTCGATTATCTTTAAGTAATCAAGGTCTTCATGTATATAATGTGAGCTTTGTTATTATTTACTGTGTTTTTAGTTATTTACGGAATAATCTTCTAATGAGAGAGATTTGAGGTAGTACAAATTACTGCATGTCTTTTCTTATTTAGGAGAACAAGTAGCAGTGTATTCTGACCTGCCATTCAAATCACCCATTCGAGACATTTCTTATCACCCACTTGAAAATATGGTTGCATTTTGTGCATTTGGGCAGAATGAGCCAATTCTTCTGTATATTTATGATTTCCATGGTAAGTTCAATGCTGATAAGAAAAGAATATTTTAAGTAACCTTTCCTTTTAGTCTGAACCAGGAATCATGAGCTTTGTGAAAACTGTCAACCTTTGTATTAATAAAACTCCCTTGAATATATTTTAAGACACATATTAAATAGATTATATTATTATGTGTTACAACATTTTATTTTTCCATAAGCACTATTATTATGGATTTGAAATATCAGCAAAGGTATACATAAATGGTTGTGTCTTTTTGTTGGAATCACAGAAAGGTAATCATCACTTTCTTTCTAACTTTAAACAAATACAATTCACCTAAAAATTATTTGAGAATGTGTTAACTAAATTTAAAAGGTAAACAACATTTGGGACCTTTAATGTGCTCAGCTGAATGTTTAGTTTCCTACTCCTTGTTTTTGTTTTTCCCTAAAGCACAAGGTTGTAATCTATAGTTTTAAGAATTTCTTAGCTTAGGGGCACCTGGGTGGCTCAGTGGGTTAAAGCCTCTGCCTTTGGCTGAGGTCATGATCTCAGGGTCCTGGGATCAAGCCCCACATCGGGTTCTCTGCTTAGCAGGGACCCTGCTCCCTCCTCTCTCTCTGCCTGCCCCTCTGCCTCATTGTGATCTCTCTCTGTCAAATAAATAAATAAAATCTTTAAAAAAAAAAAAAAAAGAATTTCTTAGCTTAAAAAAGAAGGTAAAACATCAAATATCAGTGAAAATAAGATCTGGAATTAGAAATTTAATGTCTTTTTCTACTCTAAAATTACACTATTCTGTCTTTCTGAGAAAAAAATAAGGATATGACCTGGGCACATTTTTCAGGAATAAAATGGTATTTTTAGAATTATTTGGATTTATGCTATTTTCATACATTTCCTTAACTTCTGTCCTGAAATTAGGATTTCATTGTTCTGCACTGTATTTACTCATAGTACTGTCACTCCCAAAATTGCAGTTTGATTTTCTTTACATATTAAATCTTGTTCAAAAGTAAACAGTCATCATTAGTCTCTTATTTAGGATGTCATGTATCATCATTCAGTTTTTCTGCTAAGCTAGGCAGGCTTACATACAATATCTTAAATGCATAAATATACAATTACATACCAATATATAATGTAACATTAACATGGGGTTATTTGGCAGAGAGTCTTAAATTTAAAAGAAATGTGAGTCATTCCACTTATTGCATTAATACAGATATTGGTTAGCAGCTAATTGGTTATTGGTTAATTGTTCTGGTCAATGCTAAATTATTAAGACAGCTAAGTTCTAAACCTGATGTTGTTGATCATTGTATAGATTTTATTATGCTCTTCCAGGCAAATTATATTAGGAAAAAAATATGTAAAATTAAGATTTATTTTGAAAAATTTTTCCTAGAAGAAATAGCTAATTTCTCTAATGCGTATTCAGGCCTGGTGTCTAGTTCAGACAGGCTGAAACAGGCTATCCTTTGTGTATACTCTCACTCTTCACTTGAAGGAGAGTCACACCTAAGCACCCCATCCTCATCACTGGGCCTGGTATACAGAAGCAGGCCGCATGGTTATTTCCTCAGAACCTTTAGAACTTTCACAACAGTTGCCATTCAATTCCTAATGTGCTTTGTAGGCTTTTGAAATTTTCACAAAGGCAAGTGGAAGTTCCACTCTTTATCTTTCTTTTTTCACTATTATTTTCTGTCTTTGATCCATCATCACGTTAGCCCAGTTGGGTTTGCCAGTTTGGTTTTTAGACCGTAGGCATTTAGACCAAGAAGTCCTTTCTAGAAACATAAGTAGAAAGAGCAAAGCATTTTTAGGAGTTCGGAAGCAGAGGTTTTAGGTTCAGTTCTGTTTCTGTGTAGCTTGTGCAAGCCTCTTGCCTTCCTGAAGCTCCATTTCCTCATCTACTAAGTGGCACCGATACTGTCCACACCTGTGCTACCCCGGAGAGCCATTTGTGAGGATAATGTGAGGCAGAGACTGTGAAAGTACTTTGTAAATTGATAAGGACTGCAATAAAGGAAAAAGGTAAAATGTGTTGTTATCATGCTCATTTAACCCATATATACTTGACTTTATGGGAACTGAGGTTTTAATATGCTGATAAGTTCCTCTGTATGAAAGGGAATTGGAAAAAGTGTTTTCCCTCTCTTTTATTCATTCTCTTGGCAGCCCTTTTTAAAAAAATTATGATTAGAATGTTTACCTTTCTGGGTCAGTTGTATTAGAAAATAAATGCATGAAGTTAAGGACATTATATCTATACTGTATTACTGTAGAAAAGGAAAGAATTTCAAGTGTTTCAGAAATTAAAATGTTCAAATAATACACATGAAATTAAAATTATTTTGTGCCATGATTTTCTAACACAATTTTCAGTGTACCCACACCTTTACAAACAAAACTCAAAATGTTTCAACACATTTTCCTAACTCTTTGCTGCCTATTTTTAAAATGAGGAAGCTTAGGAAGAAGTTACATAATCCCAAGCAATCCAAGATTTAGCACAGTTCTTGTGAATAGTATGTAGTCATAAGAAAAAAAAAGTTGTTTTAGACTCTAAAGTGTTTTAGTCATTAAAAGCAAGCCATAATCTTCAAGTCAATAGTATTTAGATTTTTCATTAAAGCCTACAATATTTATCATTAACCTGTTACAGCTTTGCCTTATATTTTACTTATTTTTAATGCAGGAATATTTTCCCCACACTTTCTTGGCTGAAAATAAAGTTTACATGTATCTTTACAGAAATGTTTTTAGTGGCATAAAATTTGAAAGATGTAGAACAGTTACATGATTTTTAAATAGTATTTATCAGAGCTGCTCATACATATAGGTATTTTTCAAGGAAAATGGAGCAAACTCTTTTTTTTTTTTTTTTCTTTTTTTGTAAGTTAAATAAGCTGCGAATGAGACCACAGTGGTAGCTAAATGTATCATCTATCTTTCAGTTCTAGCAAAATCTGTGAAGAGTCAGCAAGCGTCTTTCCCTGTTAAGCATGTGTTCAGGTTGTGGTCTTTTGGGTCTTTCATTCTACTGACTTTTTGCTTTTTTTGGTAAGAAATACAATTTTTACTTTCAGAAGGCAGTTTTATTTGCCTGATGCTGAAAGGGTTAATCATCTAGTAATACAAAATTTAGTCACAGAGTACCACAAACAATGTACTTTTAGGATTCCCATAATAATAGAGTGCTAGTAAGAAGAAACGACTTCTGCTGAATTAAATTTATGAAGCTAGACTTTAGCAGTTAATGTTCTGTTATTAATATTTGTCTACCTCCATCTCTAGGATCCTGTTCTACATGTAGTGATAATCATAACTAATACTTTCAAAGCACTTACTTTGTTCCTGGTACTGTTTTAAGCACTTTATATCTATTTACTTCATTTTTCACAATAATCTTAAGACATAGGTCCTATAATTATCCTCATTTTACATGAGCCAGGACTTGAATCCATACAGTCTGGATTTGGAGACTGTGCTCTTATTTGCTACACTAACCTGCCTTTTTAGCAAATTTCCTGAAATATTAGCTTTTAATTTTCTAATAAGCAAAAAATTTTTTCCCTGCAAAACCATTTGCTTTATGCCTTTCTGTGATTTCTTTGTATTATTTGTACTTTGAAGGCAACAGAGATGAAGGCTTATTCATCTTTCTGTTATCAGTACCTAGCCTGAATACTGACACACAATGAATATACATATAGTAGGATCGAGTGCTAATTTGGGAAGTTCTCAGCATTGATAATCCCAGGTGATGAGCCTAATTTTCCACTAGGTGGCAGTCTCTTCTCTGAATCAATGTTAACTCTCCCTTACTTGGTCATAGTATCTTGGGCAAGACAAAATCTTTATTGAGCATCTACTGTGTGCCAAGTTGAGCAGGACTGTAAAATCCAGAAATCAGACCCAGATTACCCTGCTCTTTTCCAGTCTTTTATGCTTCCCAAGTAGTTGAGTAAACCTCTGGAAGAATTTTAGTTACACTGAACAGCAATCTCCACCACTGACCCTGGATGTCATTTTATTTGAAAAATTCATACTCATTAATGACCACCTACACTGTTGTTGTTGATAGCTTTATTTTTCACACTGTGACATACTGTATTCAAGGTAATGAAGATAATGAAGGTAATAAATACCTTTATGTTCCTATAAAAATTTTGTTACAGGGGTGCCTGGGTGGCTCAGTGGGTTAAGCCTCTGCCTTGGGCTCAGGTCATGATCTCAGGGTCCTGGGATTGAGCCCCACATCTGGCTCTCTGCTCAGCAGTGAGCCTGCTTCCTCCTCTCTCTGCCTGCCTCTCTGCCTACTTGTGATCTCCCTCTCTCTCTCTCTCTGTCAAATAAATAGATAAAATCTTTTTAAAAATTTTTTTGTTACATAACTTGCTCATTGACCAAAAGTCCATGGTGTTTGCAATTCCTAATGTCTAACCTAGTACCTGGTATATTCCTGATGTGCAGTAAGTGTTTGAAGTGAGAATTAGAATCCTATAGAATAGCATTTTCCCCTTATATTTTCTAAAAATATAGAATGAAAGTCATGATCAATGAGTAAATTGGAAGCTAATAATAATAGTGGTAGTAGTAGCAGTTAACATTTATCAAACATTTGCTATGTGTCCTCTACTCTTATGAGCATTTTTTGTACATCCTTCCATACAGTCCTTTCAAAATCCCGTAAGGTAGATACTATTATTATCCTCATTTTCAGATGATGAAACTGAGGTACAGGGAGAATGAAGTAATTTACATTAGGTCACACATTTGTTAAAGTTTACTCAGCTGACTGAGTCCAGAGCCCATACTCTTAAAACACTAAACTACTTAGTCTTTGCATTTCCTATTTCATGAAGTAATTTATTTTTTTTTAAGATTTTATTTATTTATTTGACAGAGAGAGATCACAAGCAGGCAGAGAGGCAGGCAGAGAGAGAGGAGGAAGCAGGCTCCCCGCCAAGCAGAGAGCCCAATGCAGGGCTCGATCCCAGGACCCTAGGATCATGACCCGAGCCAAAGGCAGAAGCTTTAACCCACTGAGCCACCCAGGCGCCCCATCATGAAGTAATTTAATTAAAAGGGTAGCCAGATACTCCTATGATGAAGTGTATTGTTTGTTTTCAATTTATTTATTTATTTATTTATTTGACAGACAGAGATCACAAGTAGGCAGAGAGGCAGGCAGAGAGAGAGAGAGGGAAGCAGGCTCCCTGCTGAGCAGAGAGCCCGATGCGGGACTCGATCCCAGGACCCTGAGATCATGACCTGAGCCGAAGGCAGCGGCTTAACCCACTGAGCCACCTAGGCGCCCCTGTTTTCAATTTTAATATTCAGGAGGAGCCCTTAAGACTAAATGGAAACTTTGGTTATTTTAATATTATTAATAGTTCAGTCTTCTACAAATGTGGAGGTTAATTATAATGCCTTAAGTAATTATATTTTCAGTATAATCCAAAATATGAATTATCTTTATTATGTAGCATTCAGTTTTAATAGAGCCAACTTTATTAATATTTTTGGAACAAGATAATGTCTGATTGAAATTAATTTAGTATGCATAGTTGTCTATATAATTTCATAGTGTTCTTAAAGTACTAATGATGAATGATTCAAAGACACACTCAGTTGCTACCAATTCTCATACTTGCATAAGATTATACAGTAACATACATAATTGATTATAGGTCATAGTTTAAGTATCTATTTTTAGCCTAGTAGAAGAATTAAGAGATAGAACTGCCATATTTGAAGACGTGCTTAAGCTACCTATTTCTTGGTTGTATCCTGAAGTCTGTATTTTAATATTCTCCACATAATGGATATTTTGATTTCAAAGGCTGTGTCGTTCAAGGAATCAGTACAAATCAAAAACTGGCATTGAACATAAACCAAAGCCCTGATTTCCTCATCCAGGGTTTTTTGTTGTTGTTGTTGTTAATGCTTACATTCGTGCTTTTTAAAACACACCAAGAAGAAAGAGCAGTACAGTGCAAAATAGTGTGTCGGGAAAGGCTGGAGTAGGAGATAACTCTGGAGTAGAAGTTAACTCACTGGTAGACAAAGTACCATCACTTTCTCTTTGACTCTGGTCAAGTAACAGCATTTTTGCATCTGTTTTTTAATCTGTAAAATCAAAATATCTGTCCTATTTTATCTCAGTGTTTCATCAAAGGCAGAAATGAAACTAAAGCATGGTGTGGAGCGGGGATACACTAAGAGCTCCTGAGCCAGGCTGCAGTCGAGGAATCCTAGCTGGTTTCTGTAGCTGTGCACACATCACACAGTGCTGCCGAATAGCATTATGGGTGAGGAGTGATTGTTAATGGAGTAGGAAATCAACAGAAGGACAATAGCATGTACTTCAGGGATTTAGAGATAGTTTATTATATTTTGGTGTTCACCTAACAGATTTGCTGAATGATGGTAGATGCTCTTGCTTTTTGGTTGGCTTTGAGACATGAATCTGTTACACTTTCTTGTTAAAAGACTTTGGACAGTTTCATTAGTAACACTGGTTCTCCTTGACATGTTAAATATGCCAAGAAGTACAAAATAACTAACAGGCCCTGAATATACCCGGGCTACTAGAGTCGAAGTGTTACTCAGTAGAAATTCTCTGATCAATCAACACAGTTTCTTAAGATTAGCTGAAGTAGGAACAAGTCAGGCCCCGTAAAATAGTTTAAAAAAGAAAAAGTTTTAAGCACTTCGGCGTTCTTGTCTTAGTCCATTCTGACAGCTGTAACAGAATACCAGAGACTTCATGGCTTGTAAGCAACACAAATTTATTTCTTTTCTTTTTTTTTTTTTTTTAAAGATTTTACAAATTTATTTCTTAACAGTTCTGAATGCTGGGAAGTCCCAAGATCAAGGCTTGGCAGGTTCGGTGTCCAGTGAGAGCTCACTTTCTGGTTCACAGATGGCACCTATTAGCTGTAACCTTACATGGTAGAAGGAACAAGGGAACTCTCTGAGGCCTCTTTTATAAGGGGATTAGTGCTCTTCTTATTCATAAGGGCTGTCCTCTCATGCCTCCCAAAGGCTCCCCCATCTCCCAGCACCACCACTCTGGGCGTTAGGACTTCAACATGGGAATTTCAGGGGGACACAAACATTCAGACCACAGAAATTCTCTACACATAGCAAATGCTAGAGGAAAGCAGGAGGAAGCTGCATAACTGCTGAATGCTAGGAACCTCATTCAATAGACCTACCAGCTTACAGTAATGCTATGATGAGAAATAGAATCATTTGTTAGTAAAAGAATTAGGTATCCAGTAAAGTGACTGTACCCATTAACAGAACTGTGTCCAACAATAGATCTTGAACAAAAGGATTAAGTGTTGAACCAAAAATCTTACTGTTTATATCGTGTAAGAGAAAGAATATTTGGGTTTTTTAGACTTTGCTCTAAAGTCAATAACTTAAGTAAACATAGGTTTTAATAATAACAAACCTTTTATTCACTTCAATGCAAAGGGCCCTAGATTAAAATATCTTATTTCCTCTATTCTTCCTCCTATCAAGATAAAAATCTCCTGAGAAAACCACATTATTTCTTATAATTTTAAGGCCAGAACATACACAAAAGCACTGACTTTATTATAAATCAAAATTTGATTATTAGTTATGAAAACATTTTATGAATTTTTCTAATTGTATGAAATTTAGAATCCCTAATTTTAGCCAATTGTAGGTAGATTTGGAAGTAATTTGATAGGTATAACATTCCTTTAAGCAAATGTAGTTGCCACCTGTAAGTTCTCAGCCCCTGGTGGATACATAGTTATCCTGTAACTGTTACCTCAGTAAGCACATAGCAGTAATTTCTTGTTGACCTCAGAAAGATTCAAACCCCAAGAGGGGGCCGGTGGCTTTGTATTCCCAGAGCCTCTCTAGTGCACTTCTCAAAAAGTGGTGGATGGATGGGGTGAGAGTGTTAAAATTTTGAGTTTTGGGGCACCTGGGTGGCTCAGTCAGTTAAGGCTTAAGTTGTAATCCCAGGGTCCTAGGATAGAGCCCTGTGTCTGGCTCCCTGCTATGCTCCTCCCAGCTCCTGCTCTTTCTTGTTACCCCCCCTCTCTCTCTCATCTCAAATAAATAAGTAAACTCTTAAAAATAAATAAATAAAATAAAATTTTGAATTTTAGCAGGTTAGGTTAGAACTTTAATTGTACGAAGTTAAATTAGCTAAAGAAGAGAAAATGACTAAGTGAAGAAATACAGTTCTTTAATTGCAACATCATACTCCAGTCGTGGCCTATGTAAAAATGTTTTAGAAAGCTTTGAAAGGTTAGAAGCATTGAGTTTGAGGGAATTTCAGAAAGCATCAGTTATGACCTATTTTACAGTGAAATAATCTGTATAGTGTTATATAGATAGATGTATATATTGTGGAGGGTGAGGGAGAGGAAGAACGTAAGAACTTGTAAGTAGCTTCTGTTTCTAGTATCTGAAAAACTAGGTCTTTATCAGTATTTCTGCAGATTTTTATTTTATGGCTGCCTTCACAGCATTAGGAGTTAAGTTAAAGTAGGGTGTTAGTGTGAAACCTTGAAATCCAGTTAGTTGGCTTTTGTATAGAAAATCCCCCCTAATCAACAGAAACAAGTATTCATAATTGTTTGACATTTATTTTTGTTATCTGCATCCATGTAGGCCACTTTAATTCTTTCTGAAAGGCATCATAATATCGCAAAAAATAAATATTTAGACAATGCTTTTTGTTATTTTTTACCAGTTTAAAAAAAAAAGCTCCTTTTTTTTAAAAAAATGCATATTTAGCATAGCATAATACTTAGAAAATACAGTTTTGCAAAATGAATATGATAAATATCAAAATCCCGTTCTCCTGTATAATTGTTGCTTATATCCACGTTTATGTGCTTCTCCACATACCCACTCAGAGCTTAATGTGAAATTGTGGTTGGCAGTAGGTGACTAGCAAGTAAAGAAAAACATGGAGTCAGTAAATGCCATTAAATAGTTAAATCCAGCTTTAATTTCCATTCATAACAACAAAAAACAATAAAATGTTAAAAGGACGGTTTTGAAAAATAAGGCAAAGATCATATAACATAATTTTTGTCTGTTGATTCATTCATCCCTGGCTCATCTACTACTGGTAAGCTCTCCGATATCCAATTCATAGAGCACTTTTCTTTCACAGCTTCAGTTTCTCTTGCTCTTTAAACAATCTTTGAATATTTAGGAGTAAATTGTTGAGAGTGCTGTGAAAGGAAGTCCAAAATATGTACTGAAAAACAGTAGTCAGACCCATGAAAATCTAAGTATAAAGCAGCTACACTTCCATCTGAGAACAGTAATTGGTATTGAGGAACGAACATCTGTCTCTGAAAGGGTGGATTGTAAGCAGGTCTTCTCCCTTAGTAATGGTGCCCGGCACTTACTTCATCAGGTCTGCAGGGAGGGAGTGCCCATTATTACAGAGCTGTGCTTTACTTAGAGTGTGTAAATGAAGTCGGACATGAATACAGTGATCAAGGACCCAAAATTTTTAATAAGTGCTATCTCAGATTCATGGGTGGTGCAACCAAGGTTGTGACTAAAAAAAAGTGATCCTTTTTGTATATTCATTGCTTTATAAACTATTTGCCTCCAATTAATAATATTTTAGCAATATTTCATCATGGCAGTTATACTTCTGTATATAATTTTAGTGTCTGAATTCCCTTTATTAAATGAATATACCATAATTTATTTAAATGAATATTGTACAATTCTGCTGTTACATATTTTTTCAGTATTCTAAGCAGTACTTCAATACACACCTGGCTACTCTTAGGCAGTTTATTTCTTAGGAAAAAGTATTTTGAAGTTCAATGAATCAGTTAAAAAGGCAAAAAAAAAAAAAAAACCTAAAAAGAACCCATCACTTTCTAATTTTCCCTTTTTTCCCCCTTTATTCCTTCTTATTCGTGAGGTTGAATACATTTTTTTATTGGCCGCATAATTATTCTTTTTTTTTTTTAAAGATTTTATTTATTTATTTGACAGAGAGAGATCACAAGCAGGCAGAGAGGCAGGCAGAGAGAGAGAGAGGAGGAAGTAGGCTCCCTGCTGAGCAGAGAGCCCGATGCGGGACTCGATCCCAGGACCCTGAGATCATGACCTGAGCCGAAGGCAGCGGCTTAACCCACTGAGCCACCCAGGCGCCCGGCCGCATAATTATTCTTTTGTGAATTTTCTCTAGTGGTCCTCTGCCCATTTTTGTCAGATTATTTATTCTTAATTCATTTTGTGGGAACTCTGCTTGTTAAGAATATTAATCCCCAGCGTACCTGGGTGGCTCAGTTGATTAAGCATCTAATTTTGGCTCAGGTCATGATCTCCAGGTCCTGGGATGGAGCCACATCAGACTCCCCATTCAGCCCGGAATGCTTGTCCCTCTCCCTCTGTCCCTCCTCCCATTTGTGCATGTGCATGCATGTGTTCTTTCTCTCTCAGATAAATAAAATCTTTTTTAAAAAAAAGAATACTAACTCCTTTTATCACTAGCTTGTCATTTGCTTTTTTTAGTGTGAGCAGCTTTATTAAGGTACAATGATATGCAATAAACTCTGTTTAAAATGTACATTTGGGTAAGTGTAGACATATTTAAACACTTGTGAAACCATTATCTCAATGAAGATAACATATCCATCATCTCTAAGTTACTTGTGCTCCTTTGAAATTTCTCCTTACCTCCTCTTTCCCCCAGGCAATCACTATGAATTAATCTCCATTCTCTAGAATTGTATATAAGTGAGACCATTTATACCATGTACTCTTTTTTTGTCTGGCTTCTATCACTCATAATTACTTTGAGACATCTATATTTTAGATTTTATCAATAGTTCATCCTTTTTATTTCTGTGTACTGTTTAATTTTTTGATAGATCACAGTTTGTTTTTCTGCCTACCTGTTGATGGGTGTTGGGGTTGTACCCAGCTTTTAACTATTAGAAATAAGCACTAAGTATATGCATCTATAGGTCTTGGTATAAGCACGTGCTTTCATTTCTCCGAGGAAATTCCTAGGAGTAGAAGGGCTGTATCCCATTGAAGATGACCATTTAGCTTCTTAAGAAGCTGCCAGACTTCTTAAAAGTGGCTAGGCCATTTAACCTTCCTACCAGCAGTGTGTGAATGTTTCAGTATATCAGTATACTTGCTAAAAATTTTTTCAAAAGATTTTATTTATTTATTTGACAGAAGGAGATCATAAGTAGGCAGAGAAGCAGGCAGAAAGAGAGGAGGAAGCAGGCTCCCTGCTAAGCAGAGAGCCCCATGTGGGGCTGGATCCCTAGGCCCTGGGATCATGACTTGGGCTGAAGGCAGAGGCTTTAACCCACTGAGCCACCCAGGCACCCCTAGACTTGCTAAATATGAAGTGGTCCGTTTTTTCCATTTTAGCCCCTCTCATAAGTGGGCAGGGCTATTTCACAGTGGTTTTAATTTGTTTATCTTTTGTGACTAATGATGTTGAGCCATCTTTTCATGTACATATTTGCTATCCATTTATCTTCTTCAGTGAAGTGTCTGTTTAAATCTTTTGCCCGTTTTTTAATTGGCTTCTTCGTTTTCTGACTATTGACTTTTAATTAACAGTTAGATTTTCTCTATATAAGCGGTGCTCAGTTAGATACATAATTTGCAAACATTTCCCCCAGTCTTTGTCTTGCCTTCTAATTGCTTTCTTGACAGTTTTCAAGAACAAATGTTTGAAATTTTGATGAAGTACAAAATTATCGATTTTTTTCTTATATGGGTTTTTGGTTTTGTATCTACAAACCTTTGCCTAATCCAAGCTCACAAAATATTCTCCGTTGTGTTCTATGAAAGTGTCTTATGATTTTATGTTTTACATGTAGATTCATTTTGAATTATTTTTGTACATGGTATAAAGTGTGTATCAAAGTTGATTTGCTCACATATGAATATCTAATTGTTCTAGCACTATTTATTGAAAGGACTATCTTTTTTACATGGAATTCCCTTTACACCTGTCCATACATGCTAGGCTCTTCTCTGTTCTCTTGTTCTATTCGTTTATCTTTATGCCAAAAATGAAGTGTCTTGATTACTGCAGCTTAATCATAAGACTTGAAGTCAAGTTGTACCAGTCCCCTTTGTTCTTTTTTCAAAGTTGTCTTAACTCTTCTGGGTTCTTCGTATTTCTGTGTGGATTTTAGAATTTGACAATTTCTCCAAAAGTGACCTACTGGAATTTCGAGTGGAATAACACTGAATGTACAGGTCATTGGAGGAGAATTGATATTTCAACAACACTGATTAGTCCAACCATGAACATAATATATTTCTTTATTTTAGGTTCTTCTTCAGTTTCTCTCAGCAGTTTTGTAGTTTTCAGTATGCATGTCTTTCACACCTTTTTTTAAAAGTATTTTTATTTTTGAGAGAGAGAGGAGAAAACAAGTGGAGGCGGAGGGGCAGAGAGAGAAGCAGGCTCCCTAATGAGCAGGGAGCCTGAGAAAGACTCGATACCAGGACCCTGGGATCATGACCTGAGCCAAAGGCAGATGCTTAACTGACTGAGCCACCCAGGCACCCTCACCTTCATCAGTATTTCCTGAAGTATGAAATATTTTTATAGCATTGTAAATGATATATCTTTTAAATTTCCAATTTCTTTTTATTACTTGAATATAGAAATAGAGTTATTTCTGCTTACTGCTCTTGTATCCTGGAACCTTGCCTAAAGTTGATTATTAGTTCTAATGGCTCATTGTTTAGATGCCATTCAGATTTCTTACACAAAGTGGGGCCGGGACCTGAGATTGAGCAAGTCTCCTTAAATATTTTTCTTCATGTACTTCACTTGCCTCGCCTTCACCTTAGCTCTGTATAGATGATCCTATCTGTAAAGAAAGATGGTTTTAACTCTTCCTTTTATACATTCTCTCTCATTTTTGGTAGTGTCAAGCAGGAGGGCACATCTGGTCCTTTTTACTCTTACTTTGGCCAGAGTTAGAAGAACTGTATTACTTGTCATTTGCTTTTTAATTTTGATTATGATAGTTTTTTTATTTTAATGTTTAATGTAAATGTTTATGTAGCAAAATCGGTCCATCTTTTATGTTAACAGTTCTTAACATTTTCTGACTCATGCAGTCCTTTGACAAATAATCTGATAAAAGTACGGATCTGATTTCCAAAAACATTCATATTTCTGTAGTAACTTCAGTAGTACCCAGAATCCCTGAAGTCTGGTCTCTTGTTTCCCTATTACAAATCTTGATTATATCAGTTACGTTTCATGTTATGTATAGAAAGGCCTTCTATTTAAAACTATATAATTAAAATACTTCTTAAATAATCACAGTATATTTTTTTCTCCTTTTTATATTCAAACAGGTGCTTACAAATTTTGAAATTCCTTTATTTTAAATGATCAAATGAGATAATATATGTGAAAGCCTTCTAAAAACCATAAAGTGCAATATATATGCTGTTGTCCTTGTCATCGTCATCATCATCAAAAACATTCACCCTGTTGACTATCTATTCCATCCTGGATAATTAAATCCAAAGAAAGAATTACTTTAAGAAATAATTTAAATTGGGCGCCTGGGTGGCTCAGTGGGTTAAGCCGCTGCCTTCGGCTCAGGTCATGATCTCAGGGTCCTGGGATCGAGTCCCACATCGGGCTCTCTGCTCAGCAGGGAGCCTGCTTCCCTATCTCTCTCTCTCTGCCTGCCTCTCTGCCTACTTGTGATCTCTCTCTGTCAAATAAATAAATAAAAAATCTTAAAAAAAAGAAAAAAGAGTTTAAAAAAAAAAAAAAAGAAATAATTTAAACTATGAAAGTACTCCTACATACATGGTCTGTAATGAGAGAAGACAAAAAACATTATAAACATTCAATAATAGAAGAATGCATAAATAACTGCTTCATTAGATGAGATGTTGTAAAGGACTTAAAATGGTAATTGCAGAGTAGTAAAGATATGAAAGATGTCTGTATTTAAATTAAAAAACTTGACATTTTATTCACATTATGGTATTTTGTATAAAATGTACATATGCATAAAGATTAAGAGGGGTATAGAAATATGAAAACAGTTGTTTTAGGGAGATGGGTTTGTAAATAATTAGTTTATTATTCTTGCCTTTCCTTTAGTTCTACTCTGTATGCCTTTGAGTTTTTATATTAGATACTTTCTGTATACATATAAATAAATTAGGCTCCCATCCCAGCTTATTGCTTACCAGACCGAGATTGCCATGGCCTTCAAGGCTCAGTGATAATACCGCCTGACATAAATCATCTGTGACATTATTTTTTCCTTTTTTGTGTTTTTATAGTATTTTTAAAACTTCCCATTTTGTCAGTGATGTTGTTTTCTTATTATCCAGTTTTTAAAATGTATTATGTAGTTTCTGATCATTTATTTAATGCTGTAATTTCATGGCTTATTTCATTGTGCTTTTGTTGTATTGACTTGAACTAATTACAAATTTACTTTTTCCAGTTGCCCAGCAAGAGGCTGAAATGTTCAAATGCTACAATGGAACATTTCCATTACATGGAATATACCAAAGTCAAGATGCTTTATGCACCTTTCCTAAACTGCCTCACCAAGGCTCTTTTCAGATTGATGACTGTGTCCACACTGAACGTTCTTCAATGAGGATGCAGCAAGTGAAACAGAGACTTGATTCTGTCACAGTATGTATAATAATTTTATGCAGTTGAGAAGTTGGAAATTTTAAAACAGAATGTTGATTATGTTTCACATTGCCATGACAATAAATACTAATTCAACAAAGTAAGTTAATTATTTAAAAATAGGCTTTCTTGTGCTCTTATAATTCCTTTGTGGTGTTTATTCTGACATCACTCATTGCAGTAAATAGACCAATTTAGGATAACCTACATGCTTTCTTGAACTGATACTTCTATAAAAACCAACCCAAGACCTGTTTTGCTGTTTAAAAATGGAAGTGTATGTATGCATATGTACAACACACACAAGCACAACAAACACCAACCTGGGAAAATATTTATATAAAATATGTTAGGAACAGCCTCCTTAATGTCCAAAACTAAACAATAAAGAAAATTAGACCTCCACAAAGAAATGGATAAAATTATAATAAGTACATACTTCCAAAAAGAGTGGATACAGATATTCCTTAAGCATATTTAAAAGGTCTGTTATCTCACTACAAGAAAATAAGTGCCTCAAAAACCAGGTGTTGCCCATAAAACTGGAAAATAGATTATGAAAATGAGGAGGATGCTTAGTTAAAAATATTGTGCTGTTTATCCTGTTATTTATAAATTACTACACAGTCTTTCTCAAAGGTAAGATGTATGGAGAAGCTTAAATATCCTTAAAAATATTTATGCTCTTTGACCATAGTAGTTCTTTTAGTTAGAGTTAGCCTTGAGCTCCTTGAAGACAAAGACTGTGCAGACTTGTTCCTTGTTGTGTTCTCACCTTTTGGCATAGTGCCTGGCACTTAATAAATATTATCCCTTTCTCTCCTCCTTTGATAGGAATCTTGACCAGTTTTAAACCAAACATGTCAGGAGCTACACTGAGGCACCTTTAGTTAGCACTGTATTTCTCTCCTTTTCTCTCTTGAGAAAATTAGAATTTCAGGTATATCAGACTGCAGGTTTAGTTGGAATAGCAGAGAATAAAAATATTCTTCTCAGTATAAATTTTAGCATATATACTAGGAATTAGTAAGTTTATTTCAGTGTTGGGGATAAAAATATATAATTATAAAAAATAAAAAATTTAAAATAAAAAAAAAGTTTATTTCAGTGTTGTAATTCTGTGAGTTTTAACATTTAATTTAACTGAATAATGTATGATGTTCCAGTTTTTAAAAAGAAGTAGAAATAGATAAATTGAGTTTTGAAAATTAGAGGAAAATCTTTCTTCACTAGGAAGAAAAGAAGTGTCCTCTGTCTAAAATTTTACATGAAAAAACGATTTTGCAGATTTAAGAGAAACTGACTTACAGATAAAAGAACAGGTTTCCTACAATCTGTTGTTGATCTTCACACTATAAAAGTTAACATCCTAGAATCAACTCAGTCTTGTAGCTTTTCTTTTCCATCATCTTACATAGCTGTCATCTTCAGGTAAATGAAAGGATATATGAACAAAAGAAAGCAAAGGAGCTTTGAACAAAGGAAAACTCAGAAAGACATTTTTTTAAGATATGACATCAAAGGGATAGGGGAAGCCCACTGGTAATTTATTGTAAGAGAAAAATTCATTTCTCTTAGAATCAGTAATTTATTTAGCTTTTACCACATCTTTCTTTTTAAAAATTATTTAGAGTATATCCATTTGCATGGGATAGAGAGATAGATCGAGGCTGCCTTTGGATTTGAAAACTTTGTTTGCTGTGTTTTTTGAAAAACTGTATTTTTCCCACCTTGAGACAATTCACTGAACTTTTTTCCAAATGTTATCTGCAGTGGGTTTTTTTCTTCCTGCAGTGGGTATATAACATGTATGGGAATAAAAAACAAAAGTTATCTTTATTCCCATGGCAGCTCTGTTCTTTTTATATTTTGCAAACATTTGAGGTTGACTGGATTTTTACCTTTTGTTACAAAGCCTTTTTCTTGTTTCCTGTAATTTATTTTGGTAGATTCCCAATTTTTTTTTGGTCAGGTTATTACTTAATCCATTAAAGACTATAACACTGGTCTAACAGAGAAGTATGATAGAGAAGACTTGATTACTTCTATATTATAGATTATTTCTATAATATAGAATTACTTCTGTATTATTCTGTATTAATAGAGATACTTCTTTCTTTGTAACCACAGTAAGAATTTCTTAAATAAAATATAATATAAGTTTAAGGTATGGGGGTGTGGCTGTGTGTGTGTCTGTGTGTGTGTGTGTGTGTGTGTGTGTGAATTGCATAACCAATTTAGTTCAATGGGCATTTAATAGGCGTTTACTCGAGTCAAGATGGCGGAGAAGTAGCAAGCTGAGACTGCTTCAGCTAGCCGGAGATCAGCTAGATAGCTTATCTAAAGATTGCAAACACCTGAAAATCCATCGGCAGATCGAAGAGAAGAAGAACAGCAATTCTGGAAACAGAAAAACAACCACTTTCTGAAAGGTAGGACCGGCGGAGAAGTGAATCCAAAGCGACGGGAAGATAGACCCCGGGGGGAGGGGCCGGCTCCCGGCAAGCGGCGGAGCAACCGCGCACAAAATCAGGACTTTTAAAAGTCTGTTCCGCGGAGGGACATCGCTCCAGAGGCTAAACCGGAGCGAAGCCCACGCGGGGTCAGCGTGGCCTCAGGTCCCGCAGGGTCACAGAAGGATCGGGGGTGTCTGAGTGTCGCAGAGCTTGCGGGTATTGGAACGGGAAAGCCGGCTACAGAGACAGAGCCGACAGTAAGCTCGCAGCTCCGTGTTACCTTGAACCGGTCGCAGGCTCGGTGAGCTCGGAGCGCGGCCGGAGGTCAGGCAGACGGGAGTAACTGGGCGCTGTTCTCTGAGGGCGCACTGAGGAGTGGGGCCCTGGGCTCTCGGCTCCTCCGGGCCGGAGACCAGGAGGCCGCCATTTGTATTCCCGTCCTCTGGAACTCTACGGAAAGCGCTCAGGGAACAAAAGCTCCTGAAAGCAAACCCGAGCGGATTACTCACCCCGGCCCCGGGTAAGGGCGGTGTAATTCCGCCTGGGGCAAAGACACTTGAAAATCACTACAACAGGCCCCTCCCCCAGAAGATCAACAAGAAATCCAGCCGAGACCAAGCTCACCTACCAAGGAGTGCGGTTTCAATACCAAGGAGAGCAGCAGAATTCCAGAGGAGGAGAAAGCCAAGCACGGAACTCATGGCTTTTTTCCTGTGATTTTCTTTAGTCTTGCAGTTAATTTAATTTTTTCTTTTTCATTTTTTTTTTTTTTTCTCGCCTTCGGGTAAAATTTTTTTTTTTTTTTTAACTGTTACCTTTTTCTTTTTTAACGATTTTTTACTAGTTTATCTAATATATATATATATTTTTTTTACATTTTTCTTAGGTGTTTTCTTTTTTTAAAAAAAATTCTTTTCTTTTTTTTTTTTTTTTTTTTTTTTTCTTTTTTCTTTCTTCCTTTTTGAACCTCTTTTTATCCCCTTTCTCCCCACTCACGATTTTGGATCTCTTCTAATTTGGCTAAAGCATATTTTCCTGGGGTTGTTGCCACCCTTTTAGTATTTTACTTGCCCCTTCATTTACTCTTATCTGGACAAAATGACAAGACGTAAAAATTCACCACAAAAAAAAGAACAAGAGGCAGTACCGAAGGCTAGGGACCTAATCAATACAGACATCGGTAATATGTCAGATCTAGAGTTCAGAATGACAATTCTCAAGGTTCTAGCCGGGCTCGAAAAAGGCATGGAAGATATTAGAGAAACCCTCTCGAGAGATATAAAAGCCCTTTCTGGAGAAATAAAAGAACTAAAATCTAACCAAGTTGAAATCAAAAAAGCTATTAATGAGGTGCAATCAAAAATGGAGGCTCTCACTGCTAGGATAAATGAGGCAGAAGAAAGAATTAGTGATATAGAAGACCAAATGACAGAGAATAAAGAAGCTGATCAAAAGAGGGACAAACAGCTACTGGACCACGAGGGGAGAATTCGAGAAATAAGTGACACCATAAGACGAAACAACATTAGAATAATTGGGATTCCAGAAGAAGAAGAAAGTGAGAGGGGAGCAGAAGGTATACTGGAGAGAATTATTGGGGAGAATTTCCCCAATATGGCAAAGGGAACAAGCATCAAAATTCAGGAGGTTCAGAGAATGCCCCTCAAAATAAATAAGAATAGGCCCACACCCCGTCACATAATAGTAAAATTTACAAGTCTCAATGACAAAGAGAAAATCCTGAAAGCAGCCCGGGAAAAGAAGTCTGTAACATACAATGGTAAAAATATTAGATTGGCAGCTGACTTATCCACAGAGACCTGGCAGGCCAGAAAGAGCTGGCATGATATTTTCAGAGCACTAAACGAGAAAAACATGCAGCCAAGAATACTATATCCAGCTAGGCTATCATTGAAAATAGAAGGAGAGATTAAAAGCTTCCAGGACAAACAACAACTGAAAGAATTTGCAAATACCAAACCAGCTCTACAGGAAGTATTGAAAGGGGTCCTCTAAGCAAAGAGAGAGCCTACAAGTGGTAGATCAGAAAGGAACAGAGACCATATACAGTAACAGTCACCTTACAGGCAATACAATGGCACTAAATTCATATCTCTCAATAGTTACCCTGAATGTGAATGGGCTAAATGCCCCTGTCAAAAGACACAGGGTATCAGAATGGATAAAAAAACAAAACCCATCTATATGTTGCCTCCAAGAAACACATTTTAAGCCCGAAGACACCTCCAGATTTAAAGTGAGGGGGTGGAAAAGAATTTACCATGCTAATGGACATCAGAAGAAAGCAGGAGTGGCAATCCTTATATCAGATCAATTAGATTTTAAGCCAAAGACTGTAATAAGAGATGAGGAAGGACACTATATCATACTCAAAGGGTCTGTCCAACAAGAAGATTTAACAATTTTAAATATCTATGCCCCCAACGTGGGAGCAGCCAACTATATAAACCAATTAATAACAAAATCAAAGAAACACATAAACAACAATACAATAATAGTAGGGGACTTTAATATTCCCCTCACTGAAATGGACAGGTCATCCAAGCAAAAGATCAGCAAGGAAATAAAGGCCTTAAATGACACACTGGACCAGATGGACATCACAGATATATTCAGAATATTTCATCCCAAAGCAACAGAATACACATTCTTCTCTAGTGCACATGGTACATTCTCCAGAATAGATCACATCCTCGGTCCTAAATCAGGACTCAACCGGTATCAAAAGATTGGGATCATTCCCTGCATATTTTCAGACCACAATGCTCTAAAGCTAGAACTCAACCACAAAAGGAAGTTTGGAAAGAACCCAAATACATGGAGACTAAAGAGTATCCTTCTAAAGAATGAATGGGTCAACCGGGAAATTAAAGAAGAATTGAAAAAAATCATGGAAACAAATGATAATGAAAATACAACGGTTCAAAATCTGTGGGACACAACAAAGGCAGTCCTGAGAGGAAAATATATAGCGGTACAAGCCTTTCTCAAGAAACAAGAAAGGTCTCAGGTACACAACCTAACCCTACACCTAAAGGAGCTGGAGAAGGAACAAGAAAGAAACCCTAAGCCCAGCAGGAGAAGAGAAATCATAAAGATCAGAGCAGAAATCAATGAAATAGAAACCAAAAAAACAATAGAACAAATCAACGAAACTAGGAGCTGGTTCTTTGAAAGAATTAATAAAATTGATAAACCCCTGGCCCGACTTATCAAAAAGAAAAGAGAAAGGACCCAAATAAATAAAATCATGAATGAAAGAGGAGAGATCACAACTAACACCAAGGAAATACAAACTATTATAAGAACATACTATGAGCAACTCTACGGCAATAAATTTGACAATCTGGAAGAAATGGATGCATTCCTAGAAACATATAAACTACCACAACTGAACCATGAAGAAATAGAAAGCCTGAACAGACCCATAACCAGTAAGGAGATTGAAACAGTCATTAAAAATCTCCAAACAAACAAAAGCCCAGGGCCAGACGGCTTCCCGGGGGAATTCTACCAAACATTTAAAGAAGAACTAATTCCTATTCTCCTGAAACTGTTCCAAAAAATAGAAATGGAAGGAAAACTTCCAAACTCATTTTATGAGGCCAGCATCACCTTGATCCCAAAACCAGACAAGGATCCCACCAAAAAAGAGAGCTATAGACCGATATCCTTGATGAACACAGATGCGAAAATACTCAACAAAATACTAGCCAATCGGATTCAACAGTACATTAAAAAGATTATTCACCACGACCAAGTGGGATTTATTCCAGGGCTGCAAGGTTGGTTCAACATCCGCAAATCAGTCAATGTGATACAACACATCAATAAAAGTAAGAACAAGAACCATATGATACTCTCAATAGATGCTGAAAAAGCATTTGACAAAGTACAACATCCCTTCCTGATCAAAACTCTTCAAAGTGTAGGGATAGAGGGCACATACCTCAATATCATCAAAGCCATCTATGAAAAACCCACCGCAAATATCATTCTCAATGGAGAAAAACTGAAAGCTTTTCCGCTAAGGTCAGGAACACGGCAGGGATGTCCATTATCACCACTGCTATTCAACATCGTACTAGAGGTCCTAGCCTCAGCAATCAGACAACAAAAGGAAATTAAAGGCATCCAAATCGGCAAAGAAGAAGTCAAATTATCACTCTTCGCAGATGATATGATACTATATGTGGAAAACCCAAAAGACTCCACTCCAAAACTGCTAGAACTTATACAGGAATTCAGTAAAGTGTCAGGATATAAAATCAATGCACAGAAATCAGTTGCATTTCTCTACACCAACAGCAAGACAGAAGAAAGAGATATTAAGGAGTCAATCCCATTTACAATTGCATCCAAAACCATAAGATACCTAGGAATAAACCTAACCAAAGAGACACAGAATCTATACTCAGAAAACTATAAAGTACTCATGAAAGAAATTGAGGAAGACACAAAGAAATGGAAAAATGTTCCATGCTCCTGGATTGGAAGAATAAATATTGTGAAAATGTCTATGCTACCTAAAGCAATCTACACATTTAATGCAATTCCTATCAAAGTACCATCCATCTTTTTCAAAGAAATGGAACAAATAATTCTAAAATTTATATGGAACCAGAAAAGACCTCGAATAGCCAAAGGGATATTGAAAAAGAAAGCCAACGTTGGTGGCATCACAATTCCGGACTTCAAGCTCTATTACAAAGCTGTCATCATCAAGACAGCATGGTACTGGCACAAAAACAGACACATAGATCAATGGAACAGAATAGAGAGCCCAGAAATAGACCCTCAACTCTATGGTCAACTAATCTTCGACAAAGCAGGAAAGAATGTCCAATGGAAAAAAGACAGCCTTTTCAATAAATGGTGCTGGGAAAATTGGACAGCCACATGCAGAAAAATGAAATTGGACCATTTCCTTACACCACACACAAAAATAGACTCAAAATGGATGAAGGACCTCAATGTACGAAAGGAATCCATCAAAATCCTTGAGGAGAACACGGGCAGCAACCTCTTCGACCTCTGCCGCAGCAACATCTTCCTAGGAACAACGCAAAAGGCAAGGGAAGCAAGGGAAAAAATGAACTACTGGGATTTCATCAAGATCAAAAGCTTTTGCACAGCAAAGGAAACAGTTAACAAAATCAAAAGACAACTGACAGAATGGGAGAAGATATTTGCAAACGACATATCAGATAAAGGACTAGTGTCCAGAATCTATAAAGAACTTAGCAAACTCAACACCCAAAGAACAAATAATCCAATCAAGAAATGGGCAGAAGACATGAACAGACATTTCTGCAAAGAAGACATCCAGATGGCCAACAGACACATGAAAAAGTGCTCCATATCACTTGGCATCAGGGAAATACAAATCAAAACCACAATGAGATATCACCTCACACCAGTCAGAATGGCTAAAATCAACAAGTCAGGAAATGACAGATGCTGGCGAGGATGCGGAGAAAGGGGAACCCTCCTACACTGTTGGTGGGAATGCAAGCTGGTGCAGCCACTCTGGAAAACAGCATGGAGGTTCCTCAAAATGTTGAAAATAGAACTGCCCTATGACCCAGCAATTGCACTATTGGGTATTTACCCTAAAGATACAAATGTAGTGATCCAAAGGGACACATGCACCCGAATGTTTATAGCAGCAATGTCCACAATAGCCAAACTATGGAAAGAACCTAGATGTCCATCAACAGATGAATGGATCAAGAAGATGTGGTATATATACACAATGGAATACTATGCAGCCATCAAAAGAAATGAAATCTTGCCATTTGCAACAACATGGATGGAACTAGAGCGTATCATGCTTAGCGAAATAAGTCAAGCAGAGAAAGACAACTATCATATGATCTCCCTGATATGAGGAAGTGGTGATGCAACATGGAGGCTTAAGTGGGTAGAAGAATAAATGAAACAAGATGGGATTGGGAGGGAGACAAACCATAAGTGACTCTTAATCTCACAAAACAAACTGAGGGTTGCCGGGGGGAGGGGGTTGGGGAGAAGGGGGTGGGATTATGGACATTGGGGAGGGTATGTGATTTGGTGAGTGCTGTGAAGTGTGTAAACCTGGTGATTCACAGACCTGGGGATAAAAATATATGTATATAAAAAATATATGTTTATAAAAAATAAAAAATAAAAAAAAAAAAATAGGCGTTTACTCATTACTGAGTAAAGGATACAAAAATAGAGAATTTTGTGTTCTCTGTAGCTTTACCATGTAGTCCTTTTGCTGTTCCTACATAAGAGGTTTGTATGTACTGTTAAATTCTATTAGCTAGGATCTTGTTGAGAATTTTGGCATCTGTGTTCATCAGGGAGATTGGTCTCAAATTCTCCTTTATGATGGGGTCTTTGCCTTTTTTGGGAGGCTTTTGATCAGTGCTTCAATCTCGTTACTAGATATTGATCTATTCAGGTTGTCAGTTTCTTCCTATTTCAGTCCTGGAAGTTTATAGGTTTCTAGGAATGCATCCATTTCTTCTAGGTTGCTTAAGTTATTGGCATATAGCTGTTGATAATAATTTCTGATGGTTGTTTCTATTTTCTTGGTGTTAGTCATGATCTCCCCCCTTTCATTCATCATTTTATTAATTTGGGTCCTTTCTCTTCTCTTTTGGGTAAGTCTGGCTTAACAATATTATTAATTCTTTCAGAGAACCCGCTTCTAATTTCATTAATGTGTTCTACTATAGTTCTGGTTTCTAATTCATTGATCTCTGATCTAATCTTAATTTTCCCTTCTCATGTGTGGGTTAGACTTAATTTGTTATTGATTCTCCAGATCTTTAAGGTGTAAAGATAGTTTGCATATTCAGGATTTTTCTGTTTTTCTGAGTAAGGCTTGGGTGGCTGTGTATTTCCCCCTTCCCCTGCCTTCGCCATATCCCATAGGCTTTGGGTCGATGCGTCTTTGTTCTCTTTGGTTTCCATGAATTGGTTCCTCAAAAAATTAAAAATGGAGTTACCCTATGATCTGGCAATTGCACTACTGGGAATTTACCCCAAAGATACAGATGGTATTTACCCCAAAGATACAGATGTAGTGAAAAGAAAGGGCCATTTGCACCCCAAACTTCATAGCAGCAATGTCCACGATAGCCAAAATGTGAAAAGAGCCACATGTCCTTCAACAGACGAAAGGATAAAGATGTGGTCCATATATACAATGGAGTATTACTCAATCATCAGAAAGGATGAATACCCAACTTTTGCATCAACATGGATGGGACTGGAGGAGATTATGCTAAGTTAAATAAGTCAAGCAGAGAAAGTCAATTATCATGTGGTTTCACTTATTTGTGGAACATAAGGAATAGCATGGAGGACAAGAGAAGGGGAAAATGAAGGGGGAGAAATTGGAGGGGGAGATGAACCATGAGAGACTATGGACTCTGGGAAACAAATGGAAAGTTTTAGAAGGGAGGGTGGGTGTGAGGATGGGTAAGACTGATGATGGGTATTAAGGAGGGCACGGATTACATGAAGCACTGGGTGTTATATGCAAACAATGAATCACGCAACACTACATCAAAAATTAATGATGTACTGTATGGTGGCTTACATAACACACACACACGCACGCACACACACGCACACAGAGAGAGAGAACAGGTTTGACTGTGTTGCTGCAATAGCAGTCCCTGGAAGGCATCCTGCAGCCCAGATAGGATCTCCTAGGTAGACAATATCTTGAGAGCATTGACAAAATTCATTCTAAGGTTTTAAAATTTGTTCCTGTCAGTGCATCCAGACTTGCTCAGAATCTGGGTTACCTACTAGGAGTAATCAGTCGTAAAACATTTATTTATAAACCTAAAAAAAATCTTATAGTGAAAGGTGTATCTTTCCAGTTGCCTGCCCACTCAACACTACTCTCCCTTTTTAAAATTAATCTGAAACCCAGGTTAATGGTTACAGAGTTGATTATTAAGCAGAATCATAGGAATAGGGATTAGATGGGTTTAAAGACCTTTTATGGTAGCTTTGAAAAAAAAAAGTTAATTTTCTTTGCCCTATAGGAGATTTCACCTAATAATGCTTGTTTGGTGCTAACCAACATCTGTATAATTATGGGTAATAGCTGACGTAATAATTCCTGGGCTAATTGCTTTACATGTTCATCATATTTAATCCTCAAAACCATTGTATAATGTGGGTACTAGTATTACCCCCATTTTATGGAACTTGAAGCTGAAGTTTCCAGAGCCCCTCCTGTATTGCCCATGTTACAGAGATGGCAGGCACTGGAGCTGAGATTCAGTCCACGCAGTCAGACCTCATGACCAGTCAGTTTCACCTTCTCCTTTTAGGGATCAAATTACTAATATCCATTAGACAGAATGTCTCTCCCTTAGAAATTTTTGGATAAAAAATTGATGTTCCTCTTTCCATTTTCTTTTTTCCTAAACTCCACATTCATCATTACCATTTTTCTTTTCTCTAGTTCTTGTATGCTGATGATACATGCTAGCCAACCCTTTTGGACTTATTTTTTGTGTCTCCTTAGCAGCAAATTTTCAAGTCATTCATTATATGTTGACTTTTACTAGTTTCTTTTTCAGAATTGATCTTCTCTTGGCCTTGTCCCATAAATTCTTGGCAGTTCCTTCCTGTAGCTCTTTCAATATGGATCATATACTTTGCCACTCAGTACGGTTTATTCATAGATTTCCTCTGAAATAAATTATTAATGGTGGGAATTATATTTGTGGGCATTGTTATTTATGGAGACAATTATAAGTGGCAATAAAATCTGGGTGTGTCTTTGAAATTGTTAGTGCTCTGGTAGAATTTTAGTGTTTACCAGTTCATTATTATTGCTTGTCATGAAATTTATTGAAGCCATATGTCTTTCTTGAGACAGATACATGTAGGCCCTCCAGGGTCTTTTTCTCAGTGCCTTTTGTTGTGGCAGGTTAGATTTACCAAGAACTCATTGAGTCTCTTTAATTCACAATACAGAGTGACAGGTATAGGGTAAGGAAGAAACTCTCCCAAATGTTGATTTTGGTTATTAAAAGATTAATATCAGGATATATTGAGAAGAGTTGATAATTGTATTAAAGAGAAATTATGAATATTTCCCTGCTTAGTGTATTGTTTTTCTTTTGGGAGGTGATACAAGCCTGTGCTATAAAGGTAAATTATTTTTATTAGAAGAAAGATAATTTGGACGCCTGGGTCGCTCAGTTGGTTGAGTGAATGCCTTCGGGTCAGGTCATGATCCTGGAGTCCTGGGATCGAGTCCCACATAGGGTTCCCTGCTCAGTAAGGGGTCTCTTTCTCTTCCTCTCACCTTCCCCCTCTCATGCTCACTCTCTCTCATTCTCTCTCTTTCTCAAATAAATAAATAAAATCTTTAAAAAAAGAAGAAGAAGAAAATTTGAAAACCATAGCTTTGACTGTGATGTATCAAAGAATTGAAATGTACCATTCATACTTTTAAATAGGACTTATACAAAAGTTAATCAGATGTGTATTTTCCTTATTTGAACTTGAGTTTATCAAGGAATTACATATAGGAATATGAGAATTTAGCAAGTACCTTCCTATTTTTGAAGATTTAAGAGTATTAAGTGATAGGGATATACTTTTAGTAAAGGAACAGAGTCATTTGATCCTCTGAAAAAAAAATTATATATGATACTTAATAGGTAAGAGACATCAGTACAGTTCCAGTGGACACATGCTGAGTAAATTGTGTAAGCCTTGAAATACATGTAAGCTGCACATGAATAGCAATGACAGACTGTGCTGGTAATGCTCTTGATTATTTATGCCAATGTTTCACACTTCTTTTCCCGTTTAGCTATGTAGCAATCCTGAGACACAAATTAGATATTATTGTTATTCCAACTTTAGAAAGGAGAAAGCTGAGGCTTATTGATATTAAATGTTTCCTCAAGACCCCAAAGTTAATCTAAAAATAGTAGCATATAAAAAGCCTCTGATTATTAAATAATTTCAACGAAATTGTATCCAAGATGCTTTTAACACAGCAGCTTTCTTTTATAAGCAAGTTTATTTTATATCCAACCTTTAACTCAGTTCTCAAGAAAATAAATGTTAATTTAAAAGAGTTGGAATGGCACGTTTGTCCTTCCCTCCTCTTCTGTCTACTCCCCAAATTCAGTTGAATAATTAGACATTCATTTATTTATGAAATGTAATTATATCTGTCACGAGCTGAAAGGATGAGACCTTCAGAACAGAATTAGACTGGTGTTTGTATATTCAGAGACTGCTTTATGTAATAACAGTGTAGTGGAAGTATTTTTTAATTTAGTAGACATCTACTCCCATGTGGCAGGCACTTGGAATACAGAAGTAAGTAGTAGGCTATTATTTCTTTTCACATGGGGCATCTTATGGAGGAAACATGGCAGAAAATACTGGGCTCACCCCGTCACTGAGCTGTCCAGTATCAGTGAGGACCCATCACTTTTTTACCTAATCATCACAAACAGGATAATGGAATATAGACAAGGGGAAGGAAGATGGCGGGGGAGGGGAAGAGAACAAGCTATATTCTGACTTGGGCTGCAGATGTTCAGGAAACTTGTTCCTGATAGCAATGATTAGTATGATGATTATAACTCTAAGATTGCTGAATCTTCTTAAATATACATAGTATATAAAACCAAAGTCCAAAAAATAACTGAGTTTCTGACTAGCAATTCAGAGGTATTTCTCTTTAACAAATAAATAACTACGATTCTTTTATAAAACTCTCTGAATGTCCAGATAGTAAAGTGTTCTGCATGTATTTGGCAAAGGTTTATAGAAACTCTTACCTGCTAATCTGGAACCTCTCTGTGGATGAAGGATCTTGTTCTATTCATCTTTGTATTCTAAGTACTAACCAAAAGTAGAATAAATGCTCATTGAAATTACAGTGACATATTTGGAAGTATTTGGAAAGATTAACCTTATGAGTTACTTTAGTTATTTTTTATACATTTTATTGAGAGATAATTCACATACCAAAATATTTACCTTTTTAAAGTGTGCAATTTACTGGTTTTTACCCTGATAACAAGGTGTGCAAGTATCACTACTATTTGATTTTGAAACTTTTATTGCCTCCAAAAAGAAATACTGTTTCTCTTAGCAGTCCTTATTCCTGTACGTTTATACACATACACACATACACATACACTCACAAACTCCTGGTAACCACTAAAACACTTTTTGTCTCTATGGATTTGCCTATTGTGGACATTTTATATACATGGAAGCAAATAATATGTGGTCATTTATAACTGGCTTCTTTCACTTAGGATGAGATTTTCATAATTCCTCCATTTGTCACATGTTATAAATGCTACTTTTAATTGCCATATATGATTCCATTATATAAATGTATTACATTTTGTTTACCAGTTCATCAGCTTATAGACATTTGGGTTGTAATAGCCCCTATTGTAATAGCCCCTATTGTAATAGCCCCTAAAGTGGCCTATTACAGACAATGCTACTATGATCATGTGTGTGCACATTTTTCTGTAAGCATATGTTTTCATTTCCTGGGATATATATCAAGGAGCAGAATTGCCAGGGCATATGATAACTCTGCATTTAATGTTTTCTAAAACTAATAAACTTACCCAAAGCAGTTACACCATTTTATATTCCCACCAGGAATGTATAAGTGTTCCAGTTTCTCCCCATTTGTGCCAACACTTGTTATTTTCTGTCTTTTTTAGGAAATAGCTATCCTGGTGGGTAAGAAGTGATACCTCATTGTGCTTTTTGATTTGTGTTTCCCTAATGACGAATGGCACGGAACATTTTTGACCTGTCATCTTTGTATCTTACTTGGAGAAATATCTGTTCAAATCCTTTGTGCATTCTTTAAATTTTTTTTGTCTTTTTAATGTTTATGTTTTAGAGTTCTTTGTATGTTCTGCATATAAGTCTCTTATCAGATAGATGATTTGCAAATGTTTTATTCCACTTTGTGAGTTGTCTTTCCACTTTCTAGATGGTGGCCTTTAAAACAGAAAGATTTTAATTTTTATGAAATTCAGTTTATCTGTTTTTTTTCTTTTGTCACTTTGATTGTGGCGCCATATCTAAGAAACCATTGTCCCGGTCTCTGCATTCCAAAGATTTACTTCCTTTTTTAAAAATTTTAATATGTTTAACATTTAGGTCTGTGATTATTTTGAGTTCATGTTTTTCTATGTATAATGCGATGTAGAGGTCTAATTTTATCCCATTGCATGTGGCTGTCTAGTTGTCTCAGCACTATTTGTTGAAAAGGCTATTCTTGCCTCATTGAATGGTCTGAGCACCATTGTCAAAAGTCTTTAATCTTGAAAGCAGAGTATATTTTTGAATTTCTCTTCTGTTACAACCAGGATAGTAAATTTTTACCAAGTATCCAAGCTTCTTCTTCCCTGAATCCCAGCCAAAGTTTTATGTTGTTGAAAATTCATTCCTTTTTTCTGTTAACATTCTTTAATCCTTGCCTTCTAAGTATGGTGTGTTTGTGTGCACTCGCACGTGTGCTTGGAATATAACAGTGTATAGGCACACTTTGTTATAGGGAGACAAACAATAAAAAAGGAAATAAGACAGTTTCAGATAGCAAGTGATGTTGAAAACAATAAGAATAGTCCCCTGGGACAGAGTGACTGGTAGGTAAGGCTGCCTGTAGTATTCTCCTTAAAGACCTCTCTGAGAGAAACACTTGATAAGGAGCAGGTCCTGTCCTGAAGAAGTCCTCATCTGGAGAGATAACTGGCATGCTGGAGAGCAGAAAGAAGAGCACTGTATATAAGTAGTAATGGTGAGCAGGCAAGGGGAAGCAGTGTTTGATGGCCAGTTTGGAGAGGTGATTAGGAGCTCATGCATGTCTGTTAGCGTGGAAATGCATGGGAGGAATAATTTCCCTTCTGTCTTAGATTCTGTGGCTGATCTAACAGTTAAATTGACTTAAGAAAAATAATTATGTCTATATGGGAACCCCACAAAGATAGGAGACCACAAAGCTGCCAGGCAATTGAGGCCTTTCTACCATCTTTACTGGAGGAAAGGAATAGAGGTCCGGGCTTCAAAATGGGAAGGCTGAGAGGGGAAGCTGAGAGGAGGAACTGTTTGGTAAATGAAGGAGGTGAAAAAGTTTTCTGGGCACAGCTCTCTTCCAACTAGAGGCCCCCTTTTTAGTTTAAATTTCTCTTGTTAAAGGACAGCTTCTATACTTGTTCTCAGAGCTTCTCCAGTATCTGCAGTTTCTCAAAAATAATCCTTATGCCAAAGAGGCATATTTGAGGGTGACATGTTCTGCTAAACCTTCAGTAAAGTTTTTGGTATTGGTTTAATCGGAGAAGCAGTGATGGAGATATTAAGTTGGGGAGAATGTGAGAATAGATTTTAAAAGGGGAATAAGTCTTCCAAGTAGAGAGATCAGTTGGCTGACTTTTATGGTAATCCAAGAGGAGATGGTAGCCTGGACTAAGAATGATAAAAGATAAACAGATAGCTATTAAAAATTTTAATAAATCAATAAGTTTAAACAAAAAAATTGATTTGGGGGGTGCCTGGGTGGCTCAGTCGGTTAGGCGACTGCCTTCGGCTCGGGTCGTGATCCCAGGGTACTGGGATCGAGCCCCGCATCAGGCTCCCTGCTCAGTGGGGAGCCTGCTTCTCCCTCTCCCTCTGCTGCTCTGCCTGCTTGTGTCTCTCACTCTCTCTGTCAAATAAATAAGTAAAATCTTTAAAAAAAAAATTTGATTTGAATGGCATAGTCCCAAACTGGAAGTGGTTAGAAGTGTTCCATAGGCAGGAACTGAGGAAAGACTTTTATATAGGAAAGACTGAAGCAAAGCAAGGAAATTATAGATTGGCCATATTTTAAAGCCTAATTGGCTGTTGGTGATTGGTTGTCCTTAGATTTTGATTTTGTAACCTTGAGGTATTTACAGTCTTACATTTGGGCTTGTTTCTGTAACCTGTAAGCCTTGCCACCATGGCATTAGAACTGCCTCAGACTCTTGGCCTCCTGTTTAATTAATTTACCAGTGGCAATAATGAAGATGCAGGCAATGGACAAAATTGCGATACATTTTGGAAGTAAATTTAACACAGCTCAGTGATGGGTTGGATGCGGTGTAAGTGAAGAAACTGTTGTCACTTCCAGCAGTTGTACAGATGCTAGTAGTGCTTTTTAAAGAGGAATGCTGGAGTGGGGGGAGCAATTTTAGGAGTGGAGTTTTGGACATGGATGTAGTTGTCTAATAGACAATTGAATTTCTGAGTCTCAAGACTCAGGAAACTCAGGGCTAGTGCTCTATATTTTTAATCTGTCAGATTGGATAACATCACCTGGGGAGAGATAGCTAAAACCCTGAGGCACTTGTCCAGGAGAAGGGGGTGTCAGGGAAGCCTAAAGGAGAGTATTTCAAGAAAGAAGAGTGGTGAACTGTCACGTGCTACAGAGAAAATGAGGGAATTGACAATTGTATTCGGCTTGATGGTGTCCTCTGGATACCTTGATGAAAACCATTTCAATATGTGACAGAGACAAAAGCACAATTGAAGTGAGTAAAGGACTAAATGGAAGCCCATAAATTTTGACTGGGGAGCAAAGAAACAGGGACCGAAGAGGAATCTTAAGTGGACAATATTAAAGCATACTTCCCTGCTGATTGCGATAATTCAGTGGTGATGGAGAAGAATTCCCATGGAGGTGGTAATTGCTGGACCCAAGTCCTTGAAAAAGTGAGAGGAGATGTAGTCCTGAATGCTCACGGAGACACTGGCCTTAAGAGAAGGGATTTTCATCCCTTCTGATCAGCACGTAGGTAGAAACTGGGTAGATGCTTACTTAGATACAGAGCAATCATCCGATTGCTCGAAGATAGTAACTGGTATTAGAAGTCTTGTATTGCTCTGAACTGATAGAGCCCTTAAAATATCTATATATGAATTCATAATTTACAAATTTTTTTGCTCCTTTCTGTGCTTGGGGTTGGATTGAAGTATATCAGAAATGGTATTAGCTGGAATCTGTTTCCATTAAGCTTTGTATTATTCCTCATAAACATAATGAATTTGTTTTTCTTATGTTTCCAAACATGTTTATATTCATACCTGGCATGTGATATATTTGGGCCTACTCTTCCTTAAATTATCATTGATTCTGCCTGTCTCTGTGAATTCAATTATGAATTGCCTCAGGGAGAACCAACTCTCTCTGCTTTCTCTCCTTCTTTCCTTCCAGTCTGCCATGCTCCCTTCCTCCCATCTTCCCTCTTCCTCGCTGTTTTCCCTCCCTTCCTTCTTTCCTTTTTCTCAGCTCTACGTAGTATTGCCTCAACCTCTGATCTTGTATTTCTGAATTTTCAAACTCCTCTGTCTACTTATTAATGCCATGAAACTCTATTTATTTGTTTGTTTAATTATTAATATCCCCTACCCAAGAAGAATATAAAGGCAACCAAGCTAAAGTTTATTAATTATGTTTAGTCGAATAATTTTATACAAGTAAAGTAATAATTACAGTCAGATATATCTTAGAACATTTGTTCACTGAAAAGTAAAAAAGTTTAAAAAATAGAGAATCCAGAGAAGGTAATTTTTTTAATCTCCTAAAAAAAAGTTTAAATATTTGAAATTTGAATAGATTAATAGTATGCAGTTTTTTGGACAGTTTCTTTTTAATAATTTGTTTTTAATGCTCGTAATTATTTCTTTATGTCATTCCAAAACTGGATAATAGCAAATCAAGTATTGTTATTTTGACAGTATTTGGGAGACTGGCTTGACTGTAGGAGTGCTACGAGCTACAACAGGCCACTAAAATTACGGAATTTCATTCCTGGAAATTTTAGAAAAAGTCCTGTGTTAGGAAAAGCCAGGTTTTCTCCTAAGTGTCTCCTTTACTCTTGCACTGCTACCAGTACCTGAAACACTTCTGACACCAAATGTGCTGTGGTTTTCCCCACACCAAGTGGTTCTCTGCAATCCCAGCTGGTGATGTTCTACAATTTGACTCCGTTTTGACTCTATGTACCCGGGAATGGTAGCAGATTGGCAGATCCCACAAGTTAAGGACTCAGTCCCACAATACTTCACCTGCTCTCCCTGCCCCCACCCCTGCCATTTCCAATGTTATTTGCAGGTCCAGGTTGTTACCTGTATTTCTGACCAATCAGCTATAAATTGGAGACATGACAGTTCCTCAGTTTCAATTAATTTGCTGGAGCAGCTAACTAAGAACTCAGGAAAACAAATTACTTACTATTTGCCAGTTTATTATAAAGGATACAGATAAACATCCAGATGGAAGAGCTGCATAGGGCAAAGTATGTGGGAAGGGTCCTGGAGCTTCCATGACCTCTGTAGGCACCGCTCTCCAGCATTCCTATGTGTTCACCACCCTGGAAGCTCTCCAGACCCCATATGATGGGGAGTTTTATGGAGGTTTCTTCAGGTGGGCATGGTCAGTTATAATTTCATTTCTAGCCCCTCTCCTCTCTCTGGAAAATGAAGGATGGGCTAAAAATTCCAAGTTTCTAATCATGGCTTGGTCTTTCTGGAGAGAAAGAGCACATCAAGAGTCACTTTAGCAGAACAAAAGACATTTCTGTCACCCAGGAAATTCCAAGATATGTTAGGAACTCAGTGTGTGGAACCAGAGTCAAAGACCAAATACTAGAACAAAAGATCCTCCTACTAGTTTTATCACTTAGGAAATCACAGGGTTTTAGGAGCTCTGTGCCAGGTACTGGAGCCAGAAACCAATATTTTTTTTTTCTATTATTTCACACATTCATTTCTAGATTTAAATTTGAGTATTAAACCATGTATTTTAATATGTTCCTTACACTTAAGCCTTTTATTCTCTAATTTTTATCATTAAAAAGTTAGATTTGGGGGTTGCCTGGGTGGCTCAGTCAGTGAATCGCTTGCCTTTGGCTCAGGTCATGGTCCCAGGGTCCTGTGGTCAAGCCCAATGAGTAGGGAGTCTGCTTTGCCCTCTCCCTGCTGCTGCCCCTGCCCATACTCTCTCTCTCATGTCAAGTAAATAAAATCTTAAAAAAAAAAAGATTTGGGAAGTCTGAAAAATAAAAAGGTTTAAAAAATAGAGAATCCAGAGAAGATAATTTTTTAATCTCCTAAAACAAATTTGGGTATTTTTATCATGAAGAGGTAAAAATTAGGTTGAGATTTGCATAGAATAGTGGTTCAACACAAATACCATGTTAAGTTTGGGCAAGACAGTAAACATCTACTCCTTTCACATGTATATTAAGTCATTTGACTTCCATGCAGTTCTTATTAGTGCTATATGAGTTATTTACTAAAGAAAGATGAACAAAAATTGGTTCTTTACCCTCAAGAAGACTACAGTTTGGTGGATGGTAATTAACTAAATACATAAGCACACGAAAGTGTTACTGGTGTTGTGATAATAGAAGATAGAAAATACACAAGACATAGTGGAGAGACAGGGAAGGGAGTAAATTCTCCTGGGAGAATCCGAAAGGCTTTTCACACATGATGTAATACTTGAGCTAAAGCTTGAAAAAGGATTTGGCATTCACCAGGAAGATGGCGCCTAAGGGAAAGCCCATTCCTGGAAATGGAATAGTAAGAGCTGAGTCACAGGGACATGAAACAGCCTGGCGGTTCTGCAGAGCTCCATGCATTTTGTTGTAGCCGGAAAATAAGAAAAGGAGCCATAAGGTTGGAGAGCTAGCTAGTTGTTAGAATATGGAAAGTTTTGTATGTCAGTCTAAAAACTATGAACTTTACCTAGTAGAATAACTGATGGTGGGTTTTAACCAGAAATGTTACTGAATAAAATTAGCATTTTAGAAAGAGCATGTTGTCAGCAGTGCAGAAGAATTAGAGAAACAGGAGATAGGGAAAACAAATCCAGAGGCGACTGCAGTAGTTTGCAAGCAGAGAGGAGGCCTGACCCAAAGCACTGACTGGAGAAAGAATGAGGTCAGGTGTCAGAGCACCTAATTGACTTTGTGACTGATTCTCTGTGGAGAGTGAGATGGCAGTATAGGCTTCCCACCTTTCTGGCCACGGCAACTTAGGTGGATAGCAAAGCTTTCCTGAGGAAGTAAATAGTCAAGGAAAAGTTGGTTTAGTCTTAAACCTACTGATTGGAAGAGTTTGGGATTTAAAAAACGTCTTGTGATGAGCACTGGGTGTTATTGAACACTACTTCTGAAACTAATGACGTAATCTATGTTGGCTAACTGAACATAATAATAAAAAAGAAAGGGAGGGAGGAAGGAATGAAGGAAGGGAAAGAAAGAAAGAAAGAAAAAGAAACATCAGCATAGTTGGCAGATGAAGTGATGAAAACAAATGTTGCTGCCCAGGGTAAGCTTGCAGTGTGAGGGAAAAGAAGGTCCAGTGGGTCTAGCAAACAGCCCTGATAAGCAGTGGCAGGATAAACCAACAGAAAATAGTTTTCCAGAAAAAGGGAGGAGAGCAATGGGCAGTGTTAGAGATCCTAGCTGCTTAAATCAGTCTGTTAACTGACCATTTGAAGTCTTGGGTGTGGTGACTTTAACTTCAGATTTAGTCTTCTGGTGGAGAAAAGCTTAGTTGTACTTGGTTGAGACTGAATGTTTAAGTTAAATGGGTAGTAGTTATGTGCTGTTTTTCAAGGAGTGTAGCTTTTAGTGAAGCTTAAGGAAATTATGGAATCATTGAGAGAGTTTTTGATTGTTTGCTATTTGTTTTTATACTGAAGCAGAAAGATCTGTGCTTATATCCTATAAGGGAACAGCCAGTAGAGAATTTGAAAGAATTATGAAGAACTTTAAGTATCCCCAAGGGAATAGACGGAGGTACTAATCTCGAACAGAAGGACACTAGAAGAAAAGACATCGAAGGTGGAGGCAAGATGTATATTCTTTCATAAGTTTGAAAATGAAGATTTCAGAGGGTTGAAGACCAAATTTTCTCTATGAAGTAAGGAAATATGTTAAGAAAAGAGGCAAAAGTTTGAAGAAAATCAAAATATATTGAGGTAAATTGACTTTGACTAAGGCATGTTGTTGGGTAGATGGTTTGAACCAGCACCAAATCTTAATTTTAAGTTTTACACAGGGGAGTCCCATTAATCATCTTGCACTATCAGTCCTTGGTATATATATATTAGAGGCTCAAAAGGTCTGCATTAAGTACTGAAAAACTCAACTTCATTATAACTGATTCAAATTGGAATTCTGGTTTTAGTTCATGCAGTTGTGATGAACTGATTTGAGGGGAGATTTTCTGGCACCTTATCCCACTGTAGAAATTTCTCTTCCAGCAGGAACTGTGTTTCTTCCTAATCCTTCATGTCACTATAGTAATTTATAAGGAAAATATCTAGAGAAGTAGAACTCATGTTTGAATTTCTCTTTATGACACCAAAGGCTACTCATTTGTTAAGTTTTACCTGGAAATCACAAGAACTTAAGCTGCTTTAAATTTATAGTGCTAGAATATTGATAACTGCCTTCAGTTGCCTTCAATCTCACTGTGGCTCAGGTTTTCTGTTTCATATGTTCTTTAATTACTGGGATTCTAATTTTTATAATAGACATTTGTTTTGCCATAAAACATTTTCTGGGTATTGGGGGGTTTTGGCAACCAGAACTATCCTCAAATTAAAGTATTAACTGTATTGTTTTTCCAATTTAATGGAAAAAAACAGCCTTCTGCAGGAAGAAGGGGGAAAAATTTGCAAACGTGAGTATATAGACAGTGTTATCATGTTTCAAGTTACAATTTAAAACCAATTGGAGGTGTCTTCACAGCTTGAAATTTTAAAAACAATTCTTCAGGTGAATGTAGCATGTGATCTAAAATCAGCTAAGATGATTAGACTTATAAGTGTATATGAAAATGAGTGTTATGTATCTCCCAAAGGTTTCATAGTTTAGATAATCACCAAAAAAGAAATTAATTGTTAGCTTGTTCAGTGTTGTGCCCTCAGTTTTAGATCAGGACAGTGACTTTTTAAATATGAAAACTAACCTCCTCTTGGAGAATTAGTGTTTGCATGTTTTGCACAAAGCTGCTTCTGCTCTGAAAGAGTAGCCAAAAACATTTTTGTGATTAACTTGACAGAAATTCAGGTGATACTTTTTCTTTTTTTCTATTATGAATTTCATCAAATTTTTATGCTTTTTGTTTTCCCCAGTTTGGAGGTATTAAACTGACTTTGACAGACTGTGGTTTTTGCATGAAGCAAGCAGAAAAGCGTGTTGTGAAAAGAGGGCAGATTCGTGTAGGGTAGACTATCTTAGCCAACCTTTCTGTTGTTGTAAAATTATTAAGCAATTCTTTTCCACAGCATGTATTACAAAAATAGATATTGCTTCACTCTATTTAATGGTTATTATTATTTTTCTCCCTCTAAGTAGTGAATGTGTATAGGCTAGCTTTGAAAATACTTTGAGTACTAATTTTAAGTCACTGTAATAATTAACAACTGTCCAAAACCTTTGAAATCTGCCGTATGTTCCCAATTACCATTTCATAGATATAAGATAGTCTCTTCAAAAATGTGTCAAGAAGAGCAGAATTTTAAAAATGCTTAGGAAGAAACTGTAAAGTTTCTCTCTTTGAGCAGAGACAAGTATCCTATTCTAGCTTTCCTGGTGTTCTTTTTGTTTTAGCACAAGTAAATATCTGAAAAGGAAGACTGAAAAGACTCTGTGTGTGTGTGTGTGTGTCCGTCCCCATCCCCAGCATACACCTGTTCTTTTGTACCAGCTTTCAAAATGCATTGTTTGACATGTAGGATAAAAATTTTTAAGAACGCAGAAGTAAAACTGAAAATGATTCTAAAAAGAGAAGTGGATTAAATTGTTAAATGATAAATATATCACTGTATATAGTACTTCCATTTAAAAGCATAGCTCCCTGAAATATTTACTGCATCATTGTACTAAATTACATATCCCTAATTACTCTGATTTCTAGTGATGTTAATAACCAGTATTTCTATAGAACTTTATTTGTGTAGTGTCCTATGGCTTCCCTTTGCCAACATACTCAATTTAAATCTGTTTTTTATTTAATATGTTATTTAGGGCTTTATGTCTCACATATGTAAATGGTAATTTATTATACCAGTTCATCTTTATTGTTCCTCCAGCACATTTCTCACTGAAGCATGCTTACTGTTTTTATTTTTATTTTCTGTGCTTTAAGATGGAAATAAAGCTCAAAGATGTGAGATGATTTCATTGTTACTTTACGTATTATATTACTATAAAGTCACCATTAATTTCGGTCAGTGTTTAATAATAGATTCTGATAGAATTTTTAAAGCTGGATAATTTTTTTAGCACTGGTGTGGTATTTGACCCCATATAACTACTTTGAAAAATATTTTTGCTTTTTGAAAAATAATATCACAACAGTTTACCAACTTTAGAACTATATTGTCATATGGTCTTAATGATTGTAGACTTTTTCACCAACTATGTAAAAGCCCTTTGCTTCAAGAAAAAAGCTTAATCTAAGATATACCATTTACTGTCACTGAAAGAAGAGAAGCATTTACAAACATTATATAAATGATGAGTCAGATAAAGGACATGTAATAATCATAATCCACTACTATGTAGCACATCAAAAGGGAATTTTGATTATTTTTTACAATGAGAGAAGGCAGCTGTTTTCATATATTAGCGTTTATATGCCGTAAACTATCATTTATTAGTTGACAAGTTACAGGTTACATTTTGCAGTAAATTAGAAATTCAGACTTCCAAATCTTTCAGAATTAGATCACATTTTTATCCTGATTTCTGAAAATTTTTATCCTGATTTTCAAAAAATAAGTAATGAATAATAATCAGACAAGAGACTAGATCATTGCCAAAATTAATTCAAAGTTACAAGATAAATTTACATGTAAAACTTTCTTTGTGAGCTGTTCTTTGTTTTCCTACAAAAGCTATAGTTACAATGTTGTATTTGTTACAGGTGTCATTTCTGGAGGACAATATTGTATTCAGTTAGTCATAGTAAGCTTCTTGTGTTATAGAGCATTGTATTTACTTACAGAAATTTTGCTTCATCATTAGATCAATATTGTTTTTAAACAGTGCCTTAAGAATAAGTGTTTTTGATGCAATGATAGCTATTCCATTTGGCAAGTGAGGTTACAGCTCTGTTACCCGTGTCACCATGATGTGTGTAAACATGAGTATTATAGGAGTTTTCTGTGCAGTCTCTAAAAAGGAAGGACCTGCTAGTTCTCAAAATGCTGAAGAAGTGTAACTGTGAAACATTTTAACTTTCTTAATTGAAAGTCGGAAGTGGGGTCACTTTTAATTTTTACCTGTCTTGAATAACTTTTAAGACCACTCTATTTAAGTTATTAATAATGTCAATTTCACGATAAGCAGATTTGTTTTGGTAAGGCAGATGTACTTTCATACAGTGACGCTTTCATTACCACTGTACTCCTTCCTTGATAAAAATGATTCTATTCTGTAAACCTTAAAAGCTAAGCATATAAATCCTTACCATTTGTTTTGATCTGCCATGTGACCTGGTTTGCATCGCAGGCAAATATTTCTCATCCAGTTTTTGCATCAGTAACCCAGGAAATTACACTTTGGTTCTGATTTGCCTTTCCTATTACAGGTCAACAAAAATCTCTCCTTTTCTTCAACGTCAGCCTCCTCACAGCAGTCTAAGTTAAAACAGTCAGACATGCTGGCCGCTCATCAGATTCTACCTCAGTCTGGTTTCCCTCAGCCCGGTGAGCCCTTTCTTATTTTGAGTATTCTTTTAAATGTGCAGATGCTATTTTTTATGAATATCCTTTATTTCACTTCAGAAATACAGCTCATAGCTTTGTAATGGTCAGTTTTCGCACTTGAATGATATTCTAGCATCTTTTTTCTTTATAATCACTAAAATTCTTTTAAAAGCAAATTTGAATTTGGTAACTTTAATAGTGGATACTCTAAAGCTCTATTTTATTGAGCAGAAAATAATTTTAAAGTAGCAAAACATGTAAATCTTAAATCTGTGTAATATGAAATCTGATTCACTTTCCCTTTGATAAAGGAGCCATAGTTGATGAATAATCCCATTCTATAACTCATTTCAAGAAAAACCAAGGTAAAATACATTTGAGAAGAAACAGGATACAACCTGCCAGTGATACTATGTTTCTTCAAGGTTGGCAAATTAATAAGCTATGCAAAGAAGCTACTTATAAAAATCTGCATGAATCACTGAGTTGAAACAAACTGTGCAGTTGCAAATTTTTAGGCTAATGTTTTAAATTTATTTGAATAAGATTTTCACAGGATGTCAAAGAAAAAGCATCAAGGTGAGAAATGTATATTTTGGGTAATTAAAGAAGACGATTTCTGCTCATTAAGCTGTATGTTTGCACAGATTTTTTCTACTGAATTCTTTTAGAAAGGTGAGACAGCAGAGAACAAAATTATTATCTTTGACAAAGAGATTATAATGAATTGAGCTTCAAAAGAACAACGTAATTTATTTAGAAATTTGGGAACCATATTACTTTTCTACTTTAAAAGTGTTTGGAGTTATATATGGAAGCTATTTAATATTATTGTATTTTACTGTTGCTGTATAAGTTACACATTACAGTGAGAACATACTTGGATTAAGAATTCTTGTATTCAGTCTTGGCTGTGCCTTTTATTACCGTCATCCCCTTAAATCTTGATTTGAAAGTGGAAATGATGTTTACACTTGATGGTGTTTGAGTTCAAGTCACAACGCACATACGAAAACACTTTGTAAGCATAAGGCACCCTCTGCATGTAACATACTTATAAACATGATGAGTGTGCATGCTAGCTTCACACAAACTTTCAATTCCAATTACAAATCACTATAATAACGAAGTTATCCCAAACCTTAGAAATTTTAAATTTCTAATGTTTCAGATGTGTGCCAGAAGTTGGAACAGCAGCGTTGGTCATTCTTAGGCACAGTAGAGTCACAGTCCATGCCACCCCTTTAGACTCTTACTCTCTGCACCCCATCTAGATACTTGGTTTGCCTTCAGATCATGTCATTTTAATGACCAGGAGGGAGACAACTGGTCTCCACCACTTGATTCCTGCCATCTTCCTGCTGAGGTCTAAAATTCTTCTGGGAACAAATCCAGGATTCCACACTTCAGGATCAAAAGTGTAGAATTGTGTGGTAGAGTTATAATATATTGATTAAAATTCATTCAAGTAGTATCTTAAGTTTGTCAGCAAACAAGGTGAAGATAATAGAAATAAAATTCTTTCCTATTTCATCCACTGAGCCACCCAGGCGCCCCTTCTTTCCTATTTCATAAAGGGAAAAATAAGGATATGTAGGAAGCCTTTTGAAATGGGAGGAAGGATTACCACTGAAACAGGTAAAGAATAAAAGGAAAGCTAGATATGATAAAGGGAAGTTGTACAAACTTCACCATTGTACATAGGCTTTGGTCCATTGACCTTTAGCTTTCTGTGGCCATATAGCTCTTAAGTATAGCATTTCTATCATGCACATTTCTGTGTGTGTGCCCGCTCTCAGAAGCATTACCATCAAACCACGTAATACATGGTAACACTGCTTCACATGACTGTTTTAGTTACTAATATGCTTGACCTCATTTTAAGGCATAGCCTTCCTGTAAAATTTATTGAGATATCACTGTATAGAAAGCTTATAGACGCAGAATATGTAGTCCATTGCAAAATGGCCAAATTAATCGATTTTATTCCTTAAGAAGTTTATCTTTGTGGAAAAGAATCATGTAGTAGAAAACAGATGAACTAGTTTCTACACCTGGCTCCATTTCTACATGACTGTACAATCTTGAGAAATTTTTTTCAGGCCTGTTTTCTTATCCCTACAGATAAATGAGGGCTCTGGATTTAGTGAGTTTCTGTCTTAAAAATTCTTAAAAATTCTGGATTTAGTGAGTTTCTGTCTTAAAAATTCTGTGATTTTAGGGACTCCTGGGTGGCTCAGACAGTTAAGCATCTGCCTCCAGCTTAGGTCAAGATCCTAGGGTCCTGAGATAGAGCCCCATGTTGGGGGATCTGCTTCTCCCTCTCCCTCTGCATGCCGCTCTCCCTGCTGGTGCTGTCTTTCTCCATCTCTCTCTCTCTGTCTGTCAAATAAATAAATAAGATCTTAAAAAAAAAATCTGTGATTTCTATTCAGTATTCAAATGAGCTTTTAAAAGGGATAAACAGTTAAACGTTCCTGACTATACAAGAAATCTATTAGAATCTGAAATATAAGAGTCTGTGTATATTAGTATCTGAAATACAAGACTACAAAAACAGGGGGCCTGGTTGGCTTAGCCGGTTAAGCATCAGCTCTTGATTTCTGATCAGGTCATGATCTCAAGGTCATGGGATCGAGGCCCCCAACCCTCTCTGCCACTACATGTGTGTGCACTGGTGCTCGCGCATTCTCTCTCTCTCTATCTAAAATAAATAAATAAAATCTTAAAAAATAAAGATTACAAAAACTAATGTAGATGATGTTTAAAGATAAAAATCTTACTTGAAAACCTATGTAAATATTCAAGTCATATCTGTAGATGTTTGGCTTTGTACAGTATAAAGAAAAGCTTTTTATGGGTACCTGGGTGGCTTACTTGGTTAAGTGTCTGTCTTCAGCTCAGGTCATCATCCCCAGATCCTCAGATTGAGCCCCACCAGGATCCCTGCTCAGTGGGGAGGCTCCTTCTCCCTGTCCCTCAGCCCCTCCCACTGCTTGTGCTTTCTCGCTTGTGCTCTCTCTCAAATAAATAAATAAATAAATAAAATCCTTAAAAAAAAAAAAAAGAGCAAGAAAGAAAAGCTATTTGACACTGAGCTAATCAGTATGGGCCCCCTGTTAGGAGGCTGAAAAGCACAGGTTGATTTGATATATGTTCTATGTGAGTTTCTGTGCTGGAAGCCTAGATTCCGAGCAATGCAGGTTTATGGTCTGCAGTAACTTCTGTTAACCCTGATTCAGGGTAAGTTCTGGATGATGGAGACTGCTAGAAAAGTAACTTTTTCTTCTTAGGTTGGCATTCCTCAGTTTCTAGAACAGTACCTTTTTCATTCTATAGTCATTTTAAGTCACTGCTTTGTTGAAGGTCCTCTCTTAACGATACGTACTAAATATTACAGTTTCTGCTCTCAAGCAGCCTCCAGTCTGACTGGGGAGAGTGATAAGCATGGAACAAATTATGTCAGCATGTGACAGATTATAAAATCACAGTATAAGAGTGTTACTGGAATCAAGAGGGGTAAAGCAACCAAGAGCTTTCTCAGATTGTTTTTTTTAAGATTTTTGTGTTTATGTGAGAGAGTTCATGCATGTTGCACATGTTGGGGGAGGGGCAGAGGGAGAGAATCTCAAGCAAATTCCCCATTGAACACAGAGCCTGCTGCAAGGCTCCGCTTCAAGACCCATGAGAGTATAACCTGAGCTGAAATCAAGTCAGATGCTCAACCACCTGAGCTACCCAGGCGCCCTGAGCTTTCTCAGATTTTATATGTCCAAACAAAATTCATGCCCCACACCCCTTCTTCTACCTCTGCTTTCCCTCCTACACACAAAGGCTTCCCAATCCCAGCACTCTGACCACATTTACCCAGTTGTTCAGAACTAGGAGCCACTTTTTAGTCCTGTTTTTTCCCCCCACCACTTCTGTACTTACACTCTTGTCTCTTAGCTTATTCTCCCCATAACAACCAAAGTGATTCTTTAAAAAATGAATTAAATCAGGGTGTCTGTGTGTCTTCCTATCACAATTAAAATGATTCTTAGAGTATTTATCCTGTCTTATAAAACCTTCGAACATCATGCCTCTATCTTCGTTTTGGCCTCACCAGCATCTTGGGGGAGCTGGGTTTCAGGAGGCCATGCCAAGTAAACAAAGAACTAGGTAAACAGACATACCATTTGATGACAGCTTGACTTGGCTCGGAGTCAGGCTGACTCTTATCTGTAAGAAATTCTGAGGTGGATGTGTTTAGGAAGAACTGAGTCTGTAAAGGTAGATTAGGGTCAAATTGTATCCTACTGAGTAATTCCCATTTTATTTTCTAGATAAACTAGAGCTGTCCAAACGTATGAGTATGAAAGACATATGATAAAATATGTTTTTAAAAAACATATCTGGTAACTAAGTGAGGGATGGGTTCCAGAGGAAAAAAACTGGATACAACTCTTTTTTTTTAAATAATTTTTTTTATTTTTTTTATAAACATATAATGTATTATTAGCCCCAGGGGTACAGGTCTGTGAATCGACAGCACTCACCATAGCACATACCCTCCCCAATGTCCATAACCCCACCACCCTCTCCCTACCCCCATCCCCCGCCTCACACACCCCCCCATCAACCCTAAGTTTGTTTTGTGAGATTAAGAGTCTCTTATGGTTTATCTCCCTCCCGATCCCATCTTGTCTACCCCCCAAACCCCCCATGTTGCATCTCCATTTCCTCATATCAGGGAGATCATATGATAGTTGTCTTTCTCCAATTGACTTATTTCACTAAGCATAATACCCTCTAGTTCCAAAAAAGCTGGATACAACTCTTAAGAGATACTTACTTTAAAGTATTATGAGATACTTTGTGAAGTAAGATTCATTAGGCTATTATCCTGGGTTCTTAATTACAAAGAATCAATCAACTAATCCTATAAATCCAATTAAAGCTAAAACTATAAATCTCTCCCTGAGTAACTTTTATGAGAAAGAAAAGTTTACAGTTCTGTCAGTTATCCTTTAATAAAATGGGGTGGAATAAAAGAAAATTGTAATTTTAACATTTTAGGTTAAATTGTAGGCTGTAGCTCATAATACCTCACCATGTAGAGAACATGTAATACTGCATCTCAAAACTGTGTCCATACTTCTTTAATATAATGAAGATCTCTAAAATAGTAACAGCAATTTTTGTTTGTAAAAAAATGATAAAGTGCTTTCATGTACATTCTCTGATCCTCAGTAAAATTTTCTAAGAAATAAGGTAAACATTATAATCATAGAGGGTGGAATCTTTCCAGAGCTTCTAGGACTTTAAAAACTTTTGCTACTCAGCCCCTGTAGCGTGGAAGTGAGAGGACGAGAGCCAGCGAGCCTGATTGGTCAGAGTACCCATAACTAGTGTTGTCTTAAAGCAGGATCTCCTCACTCCTAGCTCACTCCTTCTCATGCTACAGAACCAAACTGCCTACTTCTACAGGAGGGCACAAGTGCAAGAGGTGGAGTGGACTGACCCTCCATGAAGCTGTGCCTGGAGCCACTCCATCATTCCTGGCCCAGGGACCTCCTGCTCTGCCTGTGGTCCCTCTGGCTGTGGGTGTTGTCTGTTGTTACCAGCTTTGGAGGTCTATGATCTACTATAGAGTAATAACCTGAACAGTATGGCCTCTGTGGAACAGGTGCAGGTGTTAAAATTGAGGTGTCAACAAGGTATTTCCTGAGGACTAATGAACTTATATTTTTCCTTGATCTTTAGATATAATTCTGTTTGCTACTTATTGATTTTTTTAAGAGTTTATTTATTTATTTGACAACAGAGATCACAAGTAGGCAGAGAGGCAAGACAGAGAGAGACAGGGAAGCAGGCTCCCTGCTGAGCAGAGAGCCTGACATGGGGCTCAATCCCAGGACCCTGGGATCATGACCTGAGCCGAAGGCAGAGGCTTAACCCACTGAGCCACTCGGGCGCCCCTAGTTATTGATTTTTTTAAGCTTTGGTTTTTGTGAGACCGTGGTATTTAAGGCCACAGTCAAACCAAGAGGTTCTCTGTAGGAAAATTTTGTTCTGTGATCATTTGTCTGAATCCCAGATCCCCTTGAAATAGCTCAAGGGTTTTTATGGAAGTAAATTTTAAAGTGTAGATTATACATTAAAAAGTAGAATTAATTACTGTTGCAGGGGGAGCAGAAATTAGGAAGTGCTTATTTGTTGGCAGGGGTAGTTGTATCATCTTTGCATGTTTCTATTTGAAAGACAACATGTATCATTTGTATGTACTTAGTAGGTCTTTTCACATTTAGCTGAAAGTTAAATTTACTTCATATTCAGTAGATAAGTTGTCATATAAAATATGAATCATTTTATTAATATGTCTTCATTAATGTAGTTTTATTGCATCTTTTTTTAATTGTGGACTGGGAATTTGATGGGAAAAACAGTGTGACATGGTGTTTTAAAATAATCAATAGCTTCTGTCTTCTCCATATTTTGTTTTTACTTTTCATTATCCCATGTAAACATATATTAAACCTTACAGCCAACCATTTAATCTAACTTTTTTTCTCATCCTAAATAGGCAAAGTATTCGATTCAAACATAACCATAAAATGATTCAGATGACTTCGATATTTGTTAAGAGATGTCAGGTTAACTTCTGTGCATCCACATGTTTAATATTTGAAGAACTATATTTTTTCAGTTGACTTTTGTATATCTTTGACAAGTATACACTTAACTCCCTTGACTAGCCATTAAAATTAGGAGCCATTTCCAGTTAAAATTTATTTTTATTGTTTTCAAGATTTCAGTATCTCTTAAGATTTTAATTTTCTTATAGAAAAATATAAAACTTTTGGGATGCCTGGGTGGCTCATTTGGTTAAGCGTCTGCCTTCAGTTCAGGTCATGATCCCAGGGTCCTAGTATGGAGCCCCACAATGGGCTCCCTACTCTGTAGGGAGTCTGCTTCTTCCTCTCCCTCTGCTCTCCCCCCTGCTTGTGCGCACACACGCGCTCTCTCTCTGTCTCTCACAAATAAATAAGTAAAGTCTGAAAGAAAGATGCAAAACTTTTAAAATATTACCACTGAATTCTAAAATGAATCCTGGGTCATAGTTTAACCAGAGATTTTGTGATATCATTATATAACTCATTGTAGAAGGTAGATTATATCTCAGTTGGAAACATGATGCTCCTTGTATTTCAAAGGAAAGGAAAGAAAACATTTTGGCAAAAATTGGGAGTTAGAATGACCGTGAATAAACACAGCTGATGGCAAAAGGGGGTTTCCATTAAGGAAGGTAAAATGAGCTTCAAAGAACTTTCTTTTATTATCAGAATTGGCAGTTTTCTGATAGTATTACTTAATAAACTTTAAACTGTTAATTGAAAAGCATGTTTTGTTCTGATTTCAAACTTCCAGAATTCTAAGATTTTAATTCAGGTGGTGGATGGGTGAAAGGAATCCATTCACTGCCATAGGTAAAGATGTCTACAGAATTGATTTTCTGTAGACAGGTGTCTTTAAATGTGCTTTGTGGTACTTAAAAGAATCAAAAATGTTTTTATTATGCAATTTTTAAGTGCAAGAATTTGTTTTCCAAAACAACCACTTTTCTGAATTCAACACCTGTGCATTATGGTGCAGAAAGCACTGGACCTGGGGTCCGGAAAGGCTGGGGATTTGGGCCCGAGCCCTAATTGTGCCACTTCCCAGCTGTTATCTTGGCAGACTGCCTTTATCTCTCTAGATAAAGAGAGATATTAGCCCTATTTTCTACTTCATATGAATCTTCTACTTCATAGGATGGTGAGGATCAGAAAAAATATTTTAATACTTCGAAATCCATAAGAAACTGTAGGAATAAAAAACATGAGATTTCCTAGGAGATTCTTTTTATATGTTTTTTTTTTAAGTTTGAAATCATGCAATTTGTATTGTGGTCAAAGGAATGGAGGAAGTCTTACATTAAGACATGATTTAATAAAATGTGTTAAGTGATATTATAGAAAAAAAAAAACGTGTCATAGAAGCAAACAATGGATCTAGAATTTTCAGAAGCATGCTAAAAAAGACATTAAAATGAAGTAATTTTAAGAGGAAAGTTTTCAAACAAGCATCTCAAACTTAATCCACTGGAACCCACCTAGTTTTTGAAACTTCGGCTTTCCCCATAAGTACCAGTCAACACAAAAGCCCTGGAGATGTGGTACTATTTTCATATTTGGATTTTTCTTAACACTGAGCAAATGATCTTGATTTCATAGATTTTTTTTCTTTAACACATCACTATTTCATATTCCCTTTCCACAGAGACTGAGATTTCATTTGTTACAATTTCTTTGTTGTCTCTTATAATTGGATTCTCTAAAATTCATGTTTGATTTGTACATTCAAGATATATGATGCCATTTTAGTCACCAGTATCAGTATTTTACTAAGTAATTCTCCAGGGATCCAACTTAACCCATTTGTTAAAGATTAAAACTTATCCTCACTTGTAATAGAAGCCCCTGTATTTCCTGAATAATAAATAATACTTGAATTATTAAGGTATTACTGTATTGATAACTTAAAGTATATCCTATATTTATCACTTCCTAATTTAAAATTACTCTGTCAACTCTAGTAAATATTAATGTACTTAATGGTTCTTCATTCACATGGATATGCATTTAGTATTCATGTCCCCATCTAGCTACTAAATTTCTCCTAGTAACCTCTGAAGAGAGAATAGGAATGCAAACTTTTCTCCTCATTCAAATCTCATGATTTGAATGAGCTTAAATTTGTCCACTATTTCCTAGCCAATTATTTTCTAAGAAGCTATTTTACATGATATTTACATATGTATAGGTTTCAACCTTACAATTTTCAGCCCTTTTCCCCATCTGTTAAAAATAGAAAACTTTAAGGTTTTTTTTTTTTTTTTTTTTTAGTCACTTTCTCTGTGTGTGGGTGTGTGTTTTGTTTAAGAACCTAAATTAAATTTAGTTGTTGAAGTATATTGTAACATTTGCCAAGTAGGCTAATTTTTAAGGTGAAATAATTATATTAATACTCAGTGAAAAGCAAAATGAAGACAACTGAAAACTCTTTTTTAACTGTAAGAAATTAAAATGAGATCCTATTGATTTATTAAAAATGAAAACTACATAACTTTATCCTAATGCAGCCAGAGTACATGCCAGACCATTGAATTTGCATTTTATAGATATTCTGATGTTTACCTTTTTTGAAACTTTCCAGTTGGTGTATTAACAACTTCTTTATTTTTCTTTTTTTATATTTTGAAGATTTATAGGAGATATTCACATATAGCATCCTTTTTTAAAAGACCACGTGTGAATCTTTTGAAAGCATAGGCAAAGTTAAACAGAGCTGCTGTAGTATGTAGATGGTTCTGAAATATGAAAACCAATTTCAGAAAAGATACTCAGCTGCAAGCTTGTATAGCAAGATGTATGTAAACTAACCACTTTTGTCATATAAGTGGCAGAAACGTAATCATCTTCATGCATGAGCTTTAATTTCCTGAAAAAAGCTCCTGTATTTTACTTTCTTGTCTCATTTCCAATGACATTACCATTTTTCAAGTAGAAACTGTGGACCCATCTTTGACTCCTTATCCTTTCCTCTAATTAGTCTCAAAGGTCTCTCATTTCTTTACTCTAAATCTTTCTTAATTCACCAAGAGTCCTTTTGATATTTATGATCTCTTTCTTATCCTGTTTGTTTTTTTCTAATGTCTGAGTTTTGTGGGTATCATTACATCTTCCTAAATCTCTCTAAGTTCTTTTCTCTGAATTGATGTTTTCCTCTGTGCTCAGTTTTTTCATCTGTTGATGTATGCTATATTTTCTTTCATGGCAGTGTTTTTTCCTTGATGTTTGATGATCCTTGGTATCTGTCTCTTTTTAAAAAGGAAAGACTGGGTACAAATATGATGTCCCTTTTCTGTTGTGTAAATAACTCTGTTCAGTATTTTGTTCACTTTAGCAGACATCTCTTGAGAACTTTGCATTTATGGCTAACACATATTAACTGGCAACTTATATTTAGGGTAAGCAAGCAAGATAAATGAATCCACCTGTCAGGCTATCAGATTCATTGCCAGAATGAGAATAAGGGGACAATAGTGTTCACTGTAGAAGTCTTTACTCTTCCCAAGTGGTATGTTCAATAATATTTTTAGGTACAATTCCCCTGATTTATTTTGTATTTTTAAATCTTTTTAAACTATGGTTAATGCTCAGCAGCATCCATTTTATGTGGAATCTGCAGCCTGTTTGGCCCAAGTGTTTTACATACTAACGTTCAGTTATTTCACCTGGGTTTGGTTTTGTTTTGCCCCCTACCAAATATGCTGTTTCTCTATCCACAAATCCTGACTTTCATGTCCAGATAGATTCTGTATCCACTGTAGCCCATCATAATGTTTTCAGGCAGATGTTTCTAGTCACTTTTCGTCTTCTATGAATTTGTTGAAATCTCTGACCTGTTTTATTCAAGCTCACCAGTGACTTTCACATTGCTCATTCCCATGGTCAAATCTTTGTGTTTATCTTACTTGACCTATCAGCAGCACTTGACAGATTCGACGGCTTCTTAATACATTGGTTTCTGGGATACCACATTCTCAGTTTTCCTTTTATCTCATTAGCCCGCACTTTCCATTCTCTTTTGTTGATTCTTCTTCTTTTCTTCCATGTCTTATTAGACAGTTCCACTGCAATCTAATAGACCTGCAGAGTTCAATACAGTAGCCTCTAGACTCATGTAGCCATTGAATACTTAAAATATAGCTAGGGTGACTTGAGAGCTAAATTTTTAATTATATTTCATTTCAGCTTTTAAATATAAATAGCCACATACATTACCATTGGCTATCATGTTGGACAGCTCAGATTTACAAAGTCTACTTCTATATAAATCTTCATTATCTGACACCGGACTAATCACGTTAAAATGTAAAAAATAGATTACCACTTTTTTTAATTTAATACACATAATGGTTTTAATATCAAAACTTCCTTGAATATAATGTTGAAAATTTCATAGTTTTTCATCATCCTGATTGTAGAAATGTTATTAATAAGCAATGTTGGGGGGGCAGTTGGGTGGCTCGGTCTGTTAAGTGTCCAACTCCTAATTCTGGCTCAGTCATGATCTTAGGGTCATGAGATCAAGCCCTGTGTCAGGCTCCCCACTCAACAGGTGTCTGCTTGAGATTCTCTCCATTACCCTCTGCCCTACTTCCTATACCCTAATACACACATGTTCTCTCTCTCTCTCTCTCTCTCTCTCTAAAATAAGTAAATGAATCTTTAAAAAAGATAAGCAATATTGATATTAATTTGATTAGGGGGTTCTACAAGTTTCTTATTCTTCCTATTTAAATTAATACACGACATTCTGCTTTTACTTAGCTGAGAGGTCAGGGACACCTGAATTTAAATCCAGATTCTGGGGCTCCTGGGTGGCTCAGTGGATTAAGCCGCTGCCTTCGGCTCAGGTCATGATCTCAGTGTCCTGGGATCGAGCCCCGCATTGGGCTCTTTGCTCAGCGGGAGCCTGTTTCTCTCTCTCTCTCTCTCTCTCTCTGCCTGACTCTCCACCGACTTGTGATCTCTCTCTCTGTCAAATAAATAAATAAAATCTTTAAAATAAATAAATAAATAAATCCAGATTCTGTTAGTTATGCTATGACCTGGAGTAAGTTATTTCATTTTAGTGACTTGTCATTTGAAAATAGAAGATGAGAAAGTGTTCACTGCAAGTGAAAGTTTTTAAGTACCAACCTGTGCTTGACTTAAAATGCACTAGAGTTATAGATAGTATCCTTATGACTGTATTCAGAGCTATTTTAAACATTGAGCTTTTTATTTTAAATTTACCTAACTTCCCACTAAATTTTAGAAAAAGAAATAACTAAGTTCTTAGAATTAGATTTAGTAAATGTCTTATGTTAAAATCTAAATTCCTCTAGTACATAAATATTTTTTCAAAATACAATTTCCAGGCATACTGATTAAAGCATTTCTGTAACAAAAGTGATTTTTATTATATAAGTTTAAAGTAGGAGAGGTGGAAATTTCAGCTTCTTTATCAGAATATAATTTACATCAGGATAAAAGCGGTGAATGTTTGTGATTTACTGCTGTGCCTCCAGGGTAAAATGAAACTGTCAGTAATCAATTCCCTCAAAGGTGAAGATTAAAGGAAGAATTACAGCTTGATACGGCTATATCCGGCAAGGGGAGAAGGGCAGGTTATAAAATGGATAAGTTGCTTTTGACCAGGGATAACTTTATTCTTATATAGTTTGAGAATAAGACTAGATATAATGTTAATATCAACCATAAGATGCATTTTACTATTTTTATAATCATAAACCGAAATTGACAGTTTTTTCTATTTTTAAGGCAGTGAAACATACAAAATAATGTTATTATAGGGTATATTTTCATATCTGTAGCTTTTAAAGTAGATTTTTTCATAACTTTTTTTCCTGAAAATAAACTTAAGGCATGGTTTTGAAGGAAATAAGTATTCTATAATTTTGATGTCTTTCTTTAAATGTAGATATTATTTTTAGTTTTTCAGTATTACAGTGAATATATCTGCATATCAAAATGTTGTGCCTACCTCTAATGATAAAAATTATTTTTAATTCATGTTTAAAATAAAAGTTCAAATTTGACTCCCCGTTAATCATGCTTGCTCATTCCTTCCCTTGATGTACCTGCACGTGTTCCACATCACTGCTTTTTCAGCCTCCATGTTCTGTGATTCTGGGAAAGATGAATTTTAATACTAATCATTCTTTTATTTACTAACTTCACTCAGGGTGGACACTGCCTATAACCAAGATAGCAGTTCCCCATGTATACTCCCAAGATAGCAGTTCCCCATGTATACTCCCTAAGTAACTTTGAAAAAAAATTAAGTCTATGACAAGACATATTTCAGTTTTTAAACATTTTAGTTTGTGACTACTAAAGCTCTAGAAATTTGGAGGAAGACTCTGGAAATTTGGAGGAGGAGGGCTATCTAACTTAAGTTCTCAGTCACTCCTAGGTTATGCTTTATAAGACTATCTTCAGTATAGCCTTCAGATTTCCCTTAGACTAGCTAAGTGCATACTTTTGCATTTTGTGGTTTAGTCAGTTTGGTCTGGATAGCGAACAGTCTATGATATCATAGAATTTACTGGTAATGTTTTCTGGAAATCAATATCCATCACTTATTGAAAATGTTAACTAACAGTGGAAATTAGGTTTAGAAACCAGTTCTTCTGGTAATAATAGAGATGTCCAGATAATGTTGATTTGTATTTTCCAGAATTTTAAATGTGTGTTTTCAGGAAGCTTTTTCCTTGAATGAAAAGTGAATGAAAATGTAAAGAATCACTCTTTGTGTTGTTCTTAGTCAGCAACTTGCCTACAAGTATGAGAGCAAAGTTGATGACAAATATGGCAACTAAGAAATGACTAAATGGAGTGACTGGTCATATTTTAAAAATAATTTAAGAAGTTTTTACATTGTAAATGTCCAATAAGTAAAAAGTAGAACATTGTGCTAACGTTCTAATTTCAGGCAATTTACTTTTTTCTCAACTTTCTCCCCTGAAAAATATTCAACTATAATTTTATAAAGAGTAAAAATTGAGAATGGCTTTTTGACTAGCATCCATCTTTTTGAGCTGAACCAGGAAAACTGTATTTTAGCAGAAGCATCTTACTAAAACCTGTTACTCAGTTTAAAAAATAAAAACCTTTATATACTTTATCAAAAACTAATTCATGCAGTTCAGCAACCAGTGTTTACAGAGAGCCTACTATGTGCCAAACTCTGGGAGAAATGGATGATGAAAGACTGCCCTCAGTGCCCTCCCAGTCCAGTTAAAGAATCCGGTAGGCAGAGAAATAGTTACAGTAAACTGGGGCTGAGTTCAGTAGGAGATAAGCATAAAACACTAAGGGAGCACAGATGGGAATCAGTCTGCTTAAATTTATTATTCCTATGAAATGCACTTAGTTTCATGGCCTTGCTTAGAACTCCATGTTGTCTATTCAGTATGGAATAATATTGTCTATTTAAGACTCCTCCAAACCATAGTTTAGAACTACGAGTCTGAATTTTGATGCTGACCTTTTACAAGGCCAGTGTGACACCAGTCACGGTAATAACCTGCATTACTGTACTGTATCCTTCAACGCTGCCTCCCTAGGGTGTGAATAAGTGAGTGAATATTTATAAAGCACTCCAGTTTCTTTCCTATTAATATGTATAACTCTGTGTGTGTGTGTGTGTCGTATATGCTCGCCCTTCTTTTGAAAAGGAATCAAGTCACATCTCACATCTATTAAGTTTTGTCAAAGCGAAGTAGGTAGTAAGCAGGTGTTGTATTTTGGCCAATTCAGAGTCAATAAAGTTTGGGTGTTTTTGTTTGGTGCAGGGGGTGAATCTCTTGTTTTCTTTTTTTCTTCTCTATTTCTATTTTTGTAGTAACATGAGGCTTGATACTTAATGTCATGTCAGTCTTTTTAATCTGTGTATTTTCTTTTTTTTTTTTTTAAGATTTTATTTATTTATTTGACAGACAGAGATCACAAGTAGGCAGAGAGGCAGGCAGAGAGAGAGGAGGAAGCAGGCTCCCTGCTGAGCAGAGAGCCCAATGCGGGGCTCGATCCCAGGACCCTGGGATCATGACCTGAGCTGAAGGCAGAGGCTTTAACCCACTGAGCCACCCAGGCGCCCCTTAATCTGTGTATTTTCAAGTGAAGATTTAACAGAATTGAAAGTAAAACACATTAGTAGCTAATGTTAAAGGTATTTATAAATGCACAGTATAACAGGTAAATTAATCTGCTCAATTTACATGAAACTTAGGGGGAAAAGTTGATATAGCATAATAAGCATATTTTTAAAAAATTACTTCTCTTTGCTTTGAGTTATGGAAAATATCTTCTAAATCATCATGCTTATGTTCAAAATCTAAATTTACTACCTCTCTCTAGAATTTAAATAATATATTTTGTGGCTACACCTGAGAAAATGAGTTCTCTCCTTTGTATGTTCTCAATACCCTAACAGTGTAACAGATGAAAATACTTTTTCCATTATTAAATCTTTTCTTATTTTAACTTTGTTCTTTTGGGTTTTTTTTGTTCTGTTTTTAATTCTAAAGGATATCTTATTCTTACACATGCAGATACTAGGAATGCAAAATTCATTTATACATTTAATAAGTACCCAATAAATACTCTCTTTGTCTCAGGCACTGTTAATCGGTGTTGTATGAATGTATCAGTGAACAAAACAGGTAATCCATATCCTTGTTCAGTCAAAAGAGGCAGACAATAAGCAAATAAGTATAGAATAAATAACAAGCAAAGGAAGGAAGGGAGATAAAGTGAACTCAGGAGTGAGGTTATGTTGATGTTTTAAATAGGGTGGTCAAGGAAAATGTCACAAAGAATCTGACACTTGAGCAGAAGTTTGAAGATAAAAGAAAGCCATGTCACTAAAATTAACAAGTCAGGAAATGACAGATGTTGGCGAGGATGTAGAGAAAGGGGAACCCTCCTACACTGTTGGTGGGAATGCAAGCTGGTGCAACCATTCTGGAAGACAGTATGGAGGTTCCTCAAAAAGTTGAAAATAGAGCTGCCCTATGACTCAGTAATCGCACTGCTGGGTATTTACCCTAAAGGTACAAACATAGTGATCCAAAGGGGCATGTGCACCGGAATGTTTATAGCAGCAATGTCCACAATAGCCAAACTATGGAAAGAACCTAGATGTCCATCAACAGATGAATGAATAAAAAAGATGTGGGGGGCACCTGGGTGGCTCAGTGGGTTAAAGCCTCTGCCTTTGGCTCGGGTCATGATCCCAGGGTCCTGGGATCGAGCCCCACATTGGGCTCTCTGCTCCGTGGAGAGCTTGTTTCTTCCTCTCTCTCTCTCTCTGCCTGCCTCTCTGCCTACTTGTGATCTTTTTCTGTCAAATAAATAAATAAAATCTTAAAAAAAAAAAAGAAGAAGATGATGCAGTATGTGTGTGTGTATACACACACACACACACACACACACACACACACAATGGAATACTATGCAGCCATCAAAAACCAAAATCTTGCCATTTGCAATGACATGGATGGAACTAGAGGGTATTATGCTAAGCCAAATAAGCCAATCAGAGAAAGACACTTATTATATGATCTCTCTAATATGAGGAATTTGAGAGGCAGGGAGGAGGGTCATGGGGAGCAGGGAGGGAAAAAATGAAACAAGATGGGACCGGGGAGGGAGACAAACCATAAGAGACTCTTAATCTCAGGAAACAAACTGAAGGTTGCTGGGGGGTGGTGGGTGGAGGGCTAGGGTGGCTGGGTTATGGACGTTGTGCTATGGTGAGTGCTGTGAATTGTGTAAGACTGATGATTCACAGACCTGTACCCCTAAAGCAAATAATATATTTTATGTTAATTAAATTAAAAAAAAAAAAGCCATGTCATCTGAGAATAGCATTCCCAACCAATATCTCAAGTCAGAAATATGCTTAGTGTGCAGTTTGAAGAGCAGAGGCCAGTATGGCTAGAGTAAAGGGAATGAGGGGGAAGTAGAAGACTGAGGCCAAAGAAGTAGCAGGGGGAAGATTGCACAGAATCTCATCTAAACAAAGTGCAGAACACTACCTATTCCCTAGTACTGGCATAATTCACAAGAGACATATTTTTTAAAGGCAGAGGGAGGGGAAAGGTATATGGAATCTTATGGTTTGATATTTTCTAAATAAGAAAAATGAGTAAAGTGAACTGGAGACTATATCTGATGTAGTAGAAAATCCTTAGAGAAAGCACTATTTAAACTGATTGTCACCAGATGAGAAAACTAATAATCTATAAGTGTTGGGGGGTTCCTGGGTGGCTGGCTCTGTCAGTTAAGCATCTGCCCTTGGCTTGGGTCATGATCCTGGGGTCCTGGGATCCAGCCTCTCTGTCAGGAATCCCTGCTCAGCAGGGAGTCTGTTTCTCCCTCTGCTTGTGCTCTCTCTCACTTTCTCTCTCAAATAAATAAAATCTTTTAAAAAGAAACAAACAAATAAAAAGTGTTAGGTCATTCCAGCTAGGAAGGTCAGTTAAAAGGTGATTTTACAATTGAGGTGGGAGAATGAGACTGAAGTAAGAGAGATATTAGGTCATTAAGTATTAGAGATTTGGAATGAGAGTGGTAAGGGATAGAGAAGTAGAATTTGAGCATTAACTAAGGCTACTAATGTTGGTGAATAAGTGGATGACTGTCCATTAGCAAAAATAGGGAAATCTAGAAATATTGGGAAAAGGATAATTATATTTTGGATATATTGAGTTCAAGATGCCTGGAAGAGGGGCGCCTGGGTGGCTCAGTGGGTTAAGCCGCTGCCTTCAGCTCAGGTCATGATCCCAGGGACCTGGGATCGAGTCCCGCATCGGGCTCTCTGCTCAGCAGGGAGCCTGCTTCCCTCTCTCTCTCTGCCTGCCTCTCTGCCTACTTGTGATCTCTGTCTGTCAAATAAATAAATAAAATCTTTTAAAAAAAAAAAAAAAAAAAAAAGATGCCTGGAAGACATCCAGAGCGAAATCTCTTTTAGCTTGCTCGTTCATTTGGACCTCATTTATTAAATATCCTGTTATGAGTCAGACCCTGTGCTAAGAACTAGACTGTATGCTTTGAAATATGGGTTTGGAGCATAAGTAGATATTAAGGATGTATAGTCCTTGAATCCACAGGAATTAACAAGGTAAGGTGGAAGAAGCTATTAAATGAAAAGAGGCCAAGAGACTAAGAAGCGTTAGGATGACCATGAGGTTGAAGGCTTTGCTCACTCCCCAAAGACAGTCAGGGAAAAATTGAGGACACAGACAATTACAAGAAGTTTCTTTTGGTGCTATATGTCTTTTTTTTTTTTTTTTTAAATTCTTCACTGCAGTAATAAATTTGAGTTTAAAAAGAAATTCTTATTATGATAGTATACATTTTATCTTTTTTGTAGCTGTGCTTGTGATTTTCAAGATTCTATAACATTATTGCTAAAATAATATTAGTGTTAAAGACTTATAGATGCTAAGTTATATTTTAAGGATTAAACACACAATTGAATATTTTGGCTTTGTGTATATAATAAATATGTCACAATTATATGGAAATGTAGCTATTCTCAGATTGAATATCTAGAGCATGTCACAAAGGATATGATTTGGACAGACTTCAGTTTCCTGTTAGAATTTACTGAAGAAATTTGTCCAATACTAAAAATTGTATGCAGTTTTTGACAATAAATAACTACTGTAGGATTTTGAGTAATTATTGGTTAGCACAATTAAATTATTTGGGCATCAATTTAAAAGTTAAAGATGTACTAACATATATTCATTGGATCAGCAAATTTCATTTTTGATTAATATTTAGGAATAAGTAGCACAGATTATTGGAGCCTGAAAAGACACTCCCAAAATGCATTAGACTTAAAACTGAAGCACAGAAAGACTAAATTATACTCACTTTTGGTAGCAGGGCTAAAACCAGGAGCCATATTGCCTAATCGATGAAGTCCACACCATAGAGTTATTTACTTTTCCCTGCTTACTTTGTGCTTTTTCAGAAGCATTAATTTACCAGTCTCAAATATTAGGAACCCCTTCCCCTCCTTCTCAGTATTCTACCTACTCATTCATGTTTACATACCCTTAATGAGTGGGTCACCACCAATTTCCATAACTAACACAGGAAAGCCTACTGATTTGTGGTTTTGTATATTCACTGTGCTTTACCTCTGTGGTCTGTGTAGGCATCCAGACCTTGTAGACTCAGGGCCCTCAGTGTTTGATGTTTCTGAGTTTGCGAGAATTTTTCCTTAAAATATATGAAGCATATTGTTCAAAGGATGTTCTCTTTCCACAATCTGAAATGTGTACCAAATAAATAGAGGGCTTCCCATAGCATTCTGAACAAGTCCAGTATAAAATAAATATTAACATTTTACTGGGCTAGATGAGGATAAGTCACTTTAAGGTTCACGTTTATTAGATGAATATTTAGAAAAATATTTAGAATATGGAATGACTGTACCACTGGGGAATCTGTAGCCTATTTTGCCACAAGATGTTTTTAACTCTCGTTTTCTGCTTTTGTGTATTCAGTCATTCACCAGGCACATGCAACTAAAATGCTGTTTTAGTTTTACAAAATTTACAAAATTGCACTGGCATGCTGGAGATGGGTATATGAATCAGTGGGGTCAAGAGAAGAATACCATAAACTCTTTCCTAGAGGACACAATGTTTGACCTGAGCTTTAAAGAATGTCTAAGAAATAATTAAGCTTGGGAAGAGGTGTAGAAAGGGAGAGAGCTTAGGTACACCCTGACTGGAGTCAAGAGCAGTTGAGAGGATGGATGGCAAGGATAAATGAATGGGGATGGTTTTAGTGAGCTGGGCAGTAGCTAGGACCTGAAGGGATTTGTGTGCCATTTTTAGTTAAGCAGTTTGAGTTAAACACTCAAGGAGGATGGATTTTTTTCCTGAAGATTGAGCTGGAGAATGACAGGATAACAATTTTTCCTTAGAAGAGCTATTCTGGCAGTATGGAATGTCATTGGAAAGCCTGTGGAGCAAGTCAGCAGGTTTGGTTAGGAAGCTATTCTAATAATCCAAATGAGGAAAAGGGGTCCAAGCCAAGGAGTGGGAGAAAGAGGAGCGGACAGGTTTTATCTATCTATCTACCTATCTATCTATGATGTATACACATATCTAAACACACACAGATATATGCCTGTGTGTATATAATTTTTAATACAAATATTTTTAAGGTAAGATTATTTTCACCTCAGGCTGTGTGAAGCAAGCCATTAAGTTTTCTAAAGCAGAACTCATTGTTAGAATGTCTAACCCTTGTCATATAAATATTTAATTATAATACTTACTGCGTTTTATTCCTTTAAAACTTTAGTTCTACATGTATTTAAAGGCTGCTGAAAAAATATACAAATATAGGATATTTTAAACAACAAAGTCAAAATAAATCATGTGTGTGTGTGTATCTTAAACATACATAGCATGCCAAGTATGATTTAAAGTGTTTTTTCCTGTGTTAGTTAACTAATTAATTCTCCCATCAACCTATAAGATACATATTGTTTCCCCTGTACTGAATGAGGAAATGGAGGCATGGAGTGGATAAATAACTTTACCAAAGTCACATAGCTAATAATTGCCAGAACTGGTCTTCCAAAATATGCAGAGTGGCTCTGGAGTCAGGATATCTTATACTACTGAATTGTCCCTTGAAATGCACTTTTTTTTCCATGGGAAAGAGACAAAAAGTAATAATAGAGAATGGTAAATAACTCATACTTCTGGTTTGGGACAGGAATTTGCCCTGAAAAATATTTTTTTAAAGATTCTCTTTATTTGAGAGAGAGAGTGCACCAGCAGGGTGAAGGACAGAGGGAGAAGCAGACTCCGCAGCAGGGATCCCAATGGCGCTCAACCCCAGAACAGAACTCTGGGATCATGACCTGAGCCAAAGGCTCAACCAGCTGAGCCACCCAGGTGCCCATGCCCTGAAAATTATTATTTCTCAATAAACAGATTTATTGAGTGAAGCTATCAATGTATTGTAAAATATAAATACATGTTATAGTAGCTATTTATTCCTTTGTGCATTAATTTTGGAGCCCTCTCTTATTTTTAGGAATATACTCCAATAAATCCACAGTTAGGAGGAGAAGTGTTTGGTTTTCATTGACTGTTTTTAAATAATGCTGAGAAATTTTTTTCAGTGAAAACCTAAACCCTGTTTACTCTGCGTGCATGGAAGATTTAGCAATATTCAAAATCATTGAACATATGCTTGCCTCCTATGTAGTCGTTAAATGTCAAATAAGGATCTATAGTCCTTTCCTGAGTGTGTTCTGAAATTTCTTAAAACCATAAGAAAGTTGAAAAAAAAGATAAAACTCCTAAATTTATACCATTTGCTTCTTCCCCTCAAAACTTCATTGGTATATCCGCTAAGAATGAGGATATTCTCTATATAATCATAGTACTGTTATCATATCTGGGAAAATTAACAATGATTCTATAATATCTAATAAACAGTTCATATTCAGATTTTCTTAATTGTGTCTAAAATATCTTAAGCAGTTTTTTTGTTTGCATGCTTCTTTTGTTTAGCATCCAATCCAGAGTCACACTTGGTCACTATGTCATTTTAGTCTCATTTAATCTCTGCTAATCTAGACTCCTTTGTTGTTGTTTTTTCATGACACTGACTTTTTTAGAGTCTGGCTGAACCAATTGCCCTGTGGAATATCCAGTGTTTTGTTTTTATCTATTTCACTGTGATTAGGTTCAGGTTAAACTTTCTTTGGCAAGAACACTGTAGTGGTAGAAAGTAAAAAGTAACACGTACTTTTTGGCATCACATCAGGTAGTATGTAATGTCAGATTGTCCTACAACTTATTTGCTAAATTTAATCCTTGATTAACATAGTGAACACTAGGTGCCATTGTAAAAATAAACTTTTCCCTTTGTAATTGCTGGGTATTCTGTGGATCAGTACTTTGAGACCATGTGAATAGCCTGTTCCCCAACAACCTTGCTTAGTGGTTTCAGCAGCCATTGATGATTCTTGCCTGAATTAACTGTTAAACGTGGTTAAGAGATGCAAAATGATGGGTTTCTTTTTCTTTCTTTCTTTTTAAAGATTTTATTTATTCATTTGAGCAGGAGAAAGAGAGGCAGACTACCCACTGAGCTGGGAGCCCACTGTGGGACTCAGTCCTAGGACCTAGAGATCATAACCTGAGCCAAAGGCAGATGCTTAACCATCTCAGCCACCCGGGTGCCCCAACATGGTCGGTTTCTAATGTTATCATTGCTTCTGCTTCTGTTGGCTGGTGTTTGTCAAGAAGAGCACTTTCTTTGAGTATTGTGAATTTTTTCCCATTCAACTTGTTATACTTCTTTACTATCATTTTCTTTGTGTTGCTGAAATTGTGCACTAATCTGGCAAAGGAGAGCCCCTTCACATCTATTCCTGTATCCTTTGATACAAACCAGTTAGTTTAGAGTATTTCATGCTTGCAGTGTGTCCTCTGTGCATTGTGTACTTTCTCTGCCCTGGATTCAATCATTTCTCCAAGAAGCCCTGGTACTATTTTAATGGAAAATGGAATTTAGAAACTAAAATTTGGGGCTAAGTTGCTATTGGAATAGCATTGCTTCTTAGACATTTATAGCTGGACTATTTAGAAAATCAAGTTTTAAAAAATCATGTATTCATAGAGTGATTTCCAATTTAAATTTTAAATGTTATTATATTGTCTGAAAAACAGTTTTACTTCTTTTGTAGTTATTAAAAATGCTTGCAACCTCTGCACAGACAACTGTATATTTTAAATTTGGCAGGAAAGAACCCTACCTCTTAAAACTGTTTTCTACTGGAATATATTAAATTTTATTTCATTTTTTCCTAGCCAGAAGTAATCAAAGCATAATTCTCTCTGCCTTATATAGAGACTAATGGTGATCTCCAAAACAAATAGGATGCATAGTTATTATAGTGTTGCCTGAAGCAAATGACTCCTAAAATATGTGTCATGAAAGAGAATCAGGGTTCCCCTGTCCCTAGCACAGTGCCTTGTGCTTAGTGAGTAATCATAAACAGTGATGATATATAATGCTGCTGGATATATGTTCTGGCTTTAGAATTTGGCATAAATCCTGCTTTTTTTTTTCTTTTGCAATAAATCTGATCACCGTTGTTCTTTTTTTCTTTCGATCATTGTCTTGAATTTGGGAGAGTTGAGGAAAACTAAAAAATATATAATTCTCCTGTTCAGATCAGTCAAATACAGTGGGCTAAAACGTCATATTCTAGTTTTCTACAAAATAAAATACCTAACCATCTCCCCAAAAACATAAAGTTTTTTCCATTATCTTCTCTAGAGTGTATACTATGTGGAGAATTAGGGAACTTTTCAGATAACATATTTCAATTTTACAGAAAGTTTAGATGCATTACGAAAGGAAATAGTAAATTAACATTTTTCAAAATAGTCATAGAAGATTAACTCAAACATTTTGATAACTAATGCACACAGTTAAGAATTCATTTAGCACAGGAACTCAGTGGATATGGTATAGATTCCATTTATTCAGTTCAAGAGTTGAAGGCCTTGTGGGTTTTAGGCGTTTGGACTATAGGCATTGTAGATGGAAAGATGAATAAAATCAGGGCCTTACTACAGGAATCAAACACACAAATGGGTCTGGCGTGCTTCTGACTTAGATGCATAGGTTTCCATCACAGTACTGTTGCTCATTGATTGTATGACTTTGGGAATGTTACCCATCTTCTGATTTACTTTCTGGAAGCCACTACTCTTTCCTTCCTTTGAAGTGGAATTATCTTTGTGGTTTGTTAATTAACTCTCTTAAAATCCTTAATAGTCATTGTTTTATTTGTTTTGTGAGGTTTTAATTTAAAAAATGTTCTAATTCTTCCTCTGTCATCAATGGCACTACCAGTTCTAGAAGGTTATTTGGTCATGTTCAGGTTACTTAAATTCCTTATGAGAGTTGCTGGTTTTCTTTTCACGTTCATGGTTTGTGGTCCCAACTATACTAATAGAGGTCCAAGCTGTGGCAAAAAACAAAAACACCCCTCTGCGGAGGCACAGGGATAAGCTTCTCCTCTCAAGTCTCATCAGTTGCAAGTTATAGTCATTTCCCAGTGTCTGGGCCTGGGACTAGATACCTCTAGCTATGTGGGTCCTTTCTCATGTAGGCCCCTTATAGGTCCATTGTGATACCTAGGATCTGCCAGACCCTCAGGATACTACAGACATTAAAATGACAGAGATAGCCAGTTACCCAGAGCATTACAGCTTCTGCAGGCTGAGAGCCCTCAGTGAATTCTGAAAAACCCATTTTTGCATATCCCTTTAGAGGAGACCTGCTTTCCCTGCACAGGTCCTTACTCGGCACCAAGGAGAACAGAGCCCTCCCACACTCATATCCTGTCCCCCCCCCAGCCCCATTCATGACACACTGACCCTGAGATTCCAGAAAAATCTTTGTTTTCTGATATATTCTCCAGGGTTTGCCATCCCTCTTGCCTTACTCTTTGTAGGTCTCTAGAAAGAAATTAAACTAAACTGCATGATTTCAGATTTTAAAATCATGAGACAAAGTGAGAAAAGAAGGTGCTCATCTAGAAGATTAAGTGGAATTGTTATAAAGAAAAAGTTATGGAAATGGATAAAAGATCTCAATGTGAGACAGGAATCCCTCAGAATCATAGAGGAGAACATAAGCAGTAACCTTTTCAATATCAGCCACAGCAACTTCTTTCAAGATATGTCTCCAAAGGCAAAGGGAACAAAAGCGAAAATGAACTTTTGGGACTCATCAAGATCAAAAGCTTCTGCACAGCAAAGGAAACAGTCAACAAAACAAAGAGGCAACCCACGGAATGGGAGAAGATATTTGCAAATGACAGTACAGACAAAAGACTGATATCCAGGATCTATAAAGAACTTCTCAAACTCAACACACACAAAAATCATCATGTCAAAACATGGGCAGAAGACATGAACAGACACTTCTCCAATGAAGACATACAAATGGCTATCAGACACATGAAAAAATGTTCATCATCACTAGCCATCAGGGAGATTCAAATTAAAACCACATTGAGATACCACCTTACACCAGTTAGGATGGCCAAAATTAGCAAGACAGGAAACAACGTATGTTGGAGAGGATGTGAAGAAAGGGGAACCCTCTTACACTGTTGGTGGGAATGCAAGTTGGTACAGCCACTTTGGAGAACAGTGTGGAGATTCCTTAAGAAATTAAAAATAGAGTTTCCCTATGACCCTGCAATTGCACTACTGGGTATTTACCCCCAAAATACAGATGTAGTGAAAAGAAGGGCCACCTGTACCCCAATGTTTATAGCAGCAATGGCCACGGTTGCCAAACTGTGGAAAGAACCAAGAAGCCCTTCAACAGACGAATGGATAAGGAAGATGTGATCCATATACACTATGGAGTATTATGCCTCCATCAGAAAGGACGATTATCCAACTTTTGTATCAACATGGATGAGACTGGAAGAGATTATATGGAGTGAAATAAGTCAAGCAGAGAGAGTCAGTTATCATATGGTTTCACTTATTTGTGGAGCATAACAAATAACATGGAGGACATAGGGAGATAGAGAGGAGAAGGGAGTTGAGGGAAATTAGAAGGGGAGATGAACCATGAGAGACTATGGACTCTGAAAAACAATCTGAGGGTTTTGAAGGGGTAGGGGGTGGGAGGTTGGGGGAGCCAGGTGGTGGGTATTATGGAGGGCACGTATTACATGGAGCACTGGGTGTGGTACGTAAACAATGAATTCCATTAGGCTGAAAAGAAATAAAAATAAAGCTGGGAAAAATAAATAATATGAATTAAAAAAAGAAAAAGTAATGAGGGTAAAATAAAACAAATTGCAAAATTTAAAGAAATAATAGAATAAAATTTCCCTGCACAGATTATAAGACTGCAGATTAAAGGGTTTATCAAGTCTTGGGAAAGATGAATTATAAGCAAGACATAGTTAGATATACCTTGGTGAAATTCCTGATTTCCCAGATGCAGGGAAAATCTCAAAAGCCTGTACAGAGAAGGAACAGGTTCTTTACCTAGAAAGAGAGTTGAATTGGACTTCTCATCTAAAACTCTAAAAGCTGGCTGATAGTGGAATAATCTGTCCAGACAACCAAGATAAAGGGTTTCTTATCCAGAAACCCATTATTCAGACAAAGCATCATGTATCTATCTACTAGCAATGGAAGGCATTGAATACACTAGGATTTAAAGAGTACCCTAATTGAATGACAGCTCAATTAGAATGGAAATCTCAAGATACAGCGGAAAACACTAAATTTTTCTATTAGACATAAAGGAAACATTAAGGGTTTTTTCTTACAATATTTTTTTGTTTCATAAATTCATACTAAGCACTTTTACAAATTCCTGTGTACTTTAACCCATTTAAATTTAACTATAATTTATGTAGAAAAATAGAGAAGTAAAAGCCTTCTATAAAGGATGTAAGAATGTATTGGTAAATATAGTATCCTGGTTAGAGGGATATTTAGTTTATTTGATAAATAATTAATATTTGGATAAATAATTAATAATGTACTTATTATTGTTAGAATTAGGAAGAAAACCAATAGCATCATTGAAACATTGGTAGAAATTCAAGAAAGAAAAAGGGTATGCACTGAAATGGACCAAAAACAAGATAAAAGATAAGACACAACAATGTAACTAAATGGAAGTGGAGTTGTGCTTCCAGGTAGGAAGTATAAGGTTGGTGATGATCGTTAGTCCTAGTGCAACATCATGTTGACTTCGTATAAAACAAAAAGTCATCAAGAGACTCTTAACTATAGGAAACAAACTGAGGGTTGCTGGATGGGTGGGGAGAGATTAGGGTAATTGGATGATGGGCATTAAGGAGAGCACATGATGTGATGAGCACTGGGTGTTATATGCAACTGATGAATTATTGAACACTATCTGAAACTAATGATGTACTATATGTTGGCTAATTGAATTTAAATAAAAAGTCATCAAAGGGATTTGGACACAAAGACGTGTACATGGATTAAATTCCAAAGAGTACCTACTCCATAAGGAAGTGGAGACCAGCAGTAACTTTAATAACTGAGACTATTGAGACAGAGACACAGAAACTGATAGCAAGTGTTTTGTAGGCAGAATGACTTTGCTAAAACAGTAATCAACTGAATTTCCAAGGACTGTGTGGGCTGGCATAATGGATTAGAATCCAAAAGGCCCCAAATATGTGTCCATCGTCTCCATCCAGCACCTCCCCAAAAAGCAGTGTCATAGGAAATGAGAAAAGCAGAGAGAGAAAGTTCCCATATTCTCTAGAGGTTTAAATTCCAAATTTCTAGAAGGAGGAACTGATCTTATTTTTTGGATATTTAATAGATAAATCAGCCCAATCCCCAACCCAGACCAACTCCAGATTTGAACACAAAGATGCACCCCTCACCAAAGCTTTCAAGAAGAGGAAAGAGTGAGCCCTTTTTGGGGAAGCATGTTTTCTGTTTCATTCTCTACTAATTATATATCTAACAGATCTAACCTACAGTCAGAAATATAAAGAAATAAATGAGCAGGAATAGGTGGCCCATAATCAAGAAAAAGAACAATCAGTAGAAGGAAATTACAGATGATGAAAATGTTGGATATGCAGACAAGAACTTTAAAATGGCCTTTATAACTATGTTAAATAACTTTTGAGGAATCATGGTATGATGAAGTATTTCAGCAGAGAAATGGAAACTGTAAAAAGAAATAAATGGAAATTCTATACCCAAAGAGTATAATAGATGAAATGAAAAATTCATTAAGTGGGCCTAATTGCTGATAGTGCACATGGAAAGAAAGGTTCAGTGAACTCAAAGACAGAACAATAAAATTTATCCAAATGGAAGCACAGGATATGGGAGGGAAGTAACAGAGCATCAAACTTGTGTGACTACATCAAATTATCCTAACAAGTATAATTGGAATTCTAGAAGGAAAATAGAAGAGATAGGGTAAAGAAATAATGGGCCAAGAGTATTACACCTCTAATAAAAGACATTCTTGTAGAAGATATAAAAAGCTTACCAAATCCCAAGAAGGATATATATGTAAATGAAACCTCACCTGGGTATATTTTAATTAAACTGAAGGAAATGAAACCTAAAGAAAAAAATCATAAAAGCAGCCAGGGGGAAAAATGCATCACATTCAGAGAATAATAGGAAGAATTGATGACTCCATCCTCATAAGAAATAATGGGATAAATCAGTGAAGTTCTGAAAGACAATGGCTATCAATCTACATTTCAATACCCAGCAAAAATGTCCTTCATATATGAATGCCTGCTAAAGACTTTTCAGGAAAAAAAAGTCACCCACAGACAGATTCTACAAAAGGTTCATCAGTCTAAATGGAAATGATCTCAGATGAAAACCTGGATCTGCAGAAGGAATGAAAACACTAGAAAGGATAAATATATGTATAAATATAAAAAGCTGATTTTTTTCATTCTTAAAGACTACTGAGTGCTTAAAACAAGTATTGTGACAGCATGTTCTGGGATTTATAACGTAGAGGTAAAATATGACAGTAGTGTAAAGGGTAGAAGGGTAAATAGAATAATACTGTTTTAAGATACTTAACATTGTTGATAAAGTAGAAAAATCTTAATTCAGGGTATACTGTAACAAATTAGAGATGTCTGAGATGATCTCTCACCACTAAAAAAAAATAGAAAAATGTGTAGCTAACAGTATAGCCATCAGGGATGTAAAATGGAATAGTAATAGTATTTGATTATTTCAAAAGAGTATTGAAAAAAGAGGGAGGAAGAATGGAACAGATATAGATGCAATGAAATAGCAAGATGGCAGACTTAAACACAGCCATATTGGAATCACATTAAATGTAAATCAAAAAGCAGAGACTGTCAGACTGGACAGTCTAGTGGTGGATATTTATTGACACATTGATTTTTTTTTTTATTTAGTAGATTAATTTACTCTACAGATGTAATATTCTTAAGTTCATTTGACTGTATTACTACTGTATTACTGTATTACTACTGCACAACTCATGTATTTAGTAAACAAAAAGTTAATTTAAATAAACACAAACGATTGTATTTTCATTTTGTTTATTTGTTTCCCGGAAAGTGAGTGTATTAGGTAGGATTCTCTAGAGAAATACAACCAGTAGGATGTATATATAGATTTATTTTGAGGAATTGGTTTATATGATTGTGGATTCAGGCCAGGTACAAAACCTGCAAGGTTAGTTGGCAGGCTGGAGACCCAGGGAAGAGTTATAGTTCAAATCCGAAAGCAGTCTGTTGACAAAATTCCTTCTCTTTCGGGGGAAATGGGGCAATCTTTTTCTTAAGACCTAGGATGAAGCCCTCTCACATTATGGAAAACAATCTGCTTTACTCAAAGACTACCAATTCAAGTGTTTATCTTATCCAAAAAATACTTTCACGGAAGTATCTGGAATGTTTGACCAAATATCTGGGTACTGTGGCCTAGCCAAGCTGACAAAAATAACCAGCACAGTAATCTATTTATTATGAACTTTTCACTTATCATCATACCTTAATAAAAGTGAAATAACACACAAACAGATTTTTAAGATAAAATTTACTTAAAATAGTTGTTTGGGGACCTTTTTTCTTAAGTTTATTTTTTCTGTATATTCTTTACCAAAAGCTTGAGCAAGCATGTTTGATTGTCTTTCCAAATGGTATTATTTCAATAGGCAATCTAAATTTAAAACTAAGAATTTATCTTTGGGTAATCCACTTTTCAAAATGTTAGGGTTTTTTTGTTTTTTTGTTTTTTAATTTTTTTTTATTTTTTATAAACATATATTTTTATCCCCATGGGTACAGGTCTGTGAATCACCAGGTTTACACACTTCACAGCACTCACCAAAGCACATACCCTCCCCAATGTCCATAATCCCACCCCCTTCTCCCTAACCCCCTCCCCCCAGCAACCCTCAGTTTGTTTTGTGAGATTAAGAGTCACTTATGGTTTGTCTCCCTCCCAATCCCATCTTGTTTCATTGATTCTTCTCCTACCCACTTAAGCCCCCATGTTGCATCACCACTTCCTTATATCAGGGAGATCATATGATAGTTGTCTTTCTCTGCTTGACTTATTTCACTAAGCATGATACACTCTAGTTCCATCCATGTTGTCGCAAATGGCAAGATTTCATTTCTTTTGATGGCTGCATAGTATTCCATTGTGTATATATACCACATCTTCTTGATCCATTCATCTGTTGATGGACATCTAGGTTCTTTCCATAGTTTGGCTATTGTGGACATTGCTGCTATAAACATTCGGGTGCACGTGCCCCTTTGGATCACTACGTTTGTATCTTTAGGGTAAATACCCAATAGTGCAATTGCTGGGTCATAGGGCAGTTCTATTTTCAACATTTTGAGGAACCTCCATGCTGTTTTCCAGAGTGGCTGCACCAGCTTGCATTCCCACCAACAGTGTAGGAGGGTTCCCCTTTCTCCGCATCCTCGCCAGCATCTGTCATTTCCTGACTTGTTGATTTTAGCCATTCTGACTGGTGTAAGGTGATATCTCATTGTGGTTTTGATTTGTATTTCCCTGATGCCGAGTGATATGGAGCACTTTTTCATGTGTCTGTTGGCCATCTGGATGTCTTCTTTGCAGAAATGTCTGTTCATGTCCTCTGCCCATTTCTTGATTGGATTATTTGTTCTTAATTTAATTTTATTTTATTTTATTTCAGTGTTCCAAAATTCATTGTTTATGCACCACACCCAGTGCTCCATGCAATATGTGCCCTCCTTAATACCCACCACCAGGCTCACACAACCCCCCAACCCCCTCCCTTCCAAAACTCTCAGTTTGTTTCTCAGAGTCCACAGTCTCTCATGGTTCGCCTCTCCTCTCCGTTGTTTTTATCACCTTATCCTGAAATTGAAACTGTAAAATATGTAGTTTTTTCTTTGTAATTGTATAAGCTGAAGATACATATCTGGGGTTTTTTGTGTTGTGGGTTTTTTTTAGTTTTTTATTTTCAACATTTTGAAGTTACTTTCTAATTGGATGTGAATTTTAAAATTAGTAATCAGTCTAGGTCAGTTTTGGTTTTTTTTTTTTTTTAAGATTTTATTTATTTATTTGACGGAGAGAGATCACAAGCAGGCAGAGAGGCAGGCAGAGAAAGAGGAGGAAGCAGGCTCCCTGCTGAGCAGAGAGCCCAATGTGGGGCTCGATCCCAGGACCCTGAGATCATGACCTGAACTGAAGGCAGCGGCTTAACCACTGAGCCACCCAGGCGCCCCAGTCTAGGTCAATTTTATAACAGTCGGATTACAATAGTGAGAACACACATGTAAAATGTATGTTGCTAATTCCTGACTCTCGTGGTGTGACCACTCATTTAAAAGCCAGTGTATGCCAGACTTCTCAGTGAATGTGGCCAAAGAGGACTGTGGGAGTGTGGGCACCAGGGAAGTGGGGATTTCACCATTTGTTCTGTAGACCTCAGTATTACTAAACTCTCACAGTAAGGATCAGCATTATTTGAACATTTTCTAATATGTTTCCTTGGGGTTTTTAAAAAAATTTTTTATTCAAGGCCAGTGTTAATCCATGAATAAAAATGAATAAAATAAAAATAAAGTGATTTCCATAAAAATCACTTTAAAGATTTTATTGATTGTTTAAGGCGAAACTGTTAATTTGCTCTGTCTTTTTTTTTTTTTTTTTTTTTTTTTTTCAAAAAACGGACATCTCTGTTTTACTCAAGTCTTGAGGTCAGAAAGTACAACTTAGCCTTTATAATTTATCTTTTTTCATTGATCCCAAGTATAGTTACTCAGTAAATATTACTTGATTGAATAAGTATTATTTATACTTCATTGGCTAATAATAGACGCTGAGAAAATTTTTTTATATGAAACAAAAACCATGTTTTTTAAGATCATGTTTTATGATATTTTGTTCATTTTTAGTATATTCTTGCACAGTGATAAAAAGTGTTTTGTGATGCTCTCACTTAATCCTTTATCATACTTGAAGAAAAATGAGTTTTAAATGCCTGTAAATGAGAGAGCTGGTGTTTGTTTCAACTAGAAATTGTGCTAATTGCTAACAGTACATTGCATTCTCGCTTCTAAACAGACCTGCATGTAACAGCCTATACCATTATTTGAAAAAACTTTTCTAATGTCCTGACTCACATATCGGTTTACTGATGGACAGAGACTGTAAAGTAAATGAGACCCACACCTGTGTTCGTTTTTAACTTGAGCTAGACTTTGAACCAGTATCTTTACAGATGAAATACAATGTGTTATATCCTTAAAAGCTGTTTATTAAAAAGATTACAGAAGAGGACATTGGGAACAAAAAGGTAAATCTACACATGATAAAAGGAATTTTCTGAAGTTTAGCAGTCATTATTTTAAAGGAGAGAATCAGGGCAACTTTTTTTTTTTTTAGACACTCCATAGTGATTGAATAAATAGAATATGGCATGGTAGGAAGTCAAATGATCAAAGAGAAATTCAAGTGGATTTATTTATTCTTTTTGAGAAAATAAGGAGGTGATTCCTTTTATAGCCTTTGTGATATTTCTTTATGAAAACTTGACGACCTCAAGTCAGAAATAAAAGTTTAATGGAAGAAATGCAGCAGAGTGGAGATAATGATATAATTTTTGAGCCAAGAGCAGGATATGGACACATCTTGCACTATTGCTAAACACCACTTGAATAGGAAGATTGGCTCAGCTCACTTTGAGTTGGCTCTCTTAATTAGCTAAACTCTCCAACTGTTTCTGACCAAAGAATTCATGATACAACTTTAAAGGTTCCTGCCATTCATGTGAGGCTTTTTTTCTTATAAGCTGTAGGAGTCACCTCTTACTGACATAAATGTTTTTAAAATAAAATGGTTAGGTATAATAAGCAAATATTCACCATCTTTTCTTTTCATAGGGATTAACAGCATGGAAAGAAAGCCTGGTAACCATCATGTAGATACAGCACCAATGGTAAGGCAGTCTATTTCTGCATTGCTAAAATGGATAAGCTACAAATTGATACTGGTTATAGTGACACAAAATGCCATTGTAGAAAAAGCTTGTAACCTTTTTTTTTTTTTTCTGTAAAGATTTTATTTATTTATTTGACAGAGAGAGAGAGAGAGATCACAAGTAGGCAGAGAGAGAGGAAGGGAAGCAGGCTCCCTGCCTAGCAGAGAGTCCGATTGGGGCTCGATCCCAGCACCCTGGGATCATGCCCTGAGCCGAAGGCAGAGGCTTTAACCCACTGAGCCACCCAGGTGCCCCTGTAACCTTCCTTTTGCCAAAAGTTATATCCCTTCCAGAAAATTAACCTCATGTTTTCCTACTTAATGAGGAAAACATACTGATTTTTACCAAGATATAGGAAAATAAGATACTGTATCATTTTTACAGGTACTTATTTATATTAATGTTATATATAGAATGATTTTAATTTAAAAATATCTCATATTTTGATTAATATAAATATGCACATTGATTTACACTCTTTTTAAAAGGAGTGTTATTTTGCACACTAGCATCATTATTTAGAGTGAATATTTCATTTCTTTTATGGATTGCTATGCTTTATTATTATAGCAGTGAAATTTCTTATCCCTCTTCCATTACTGCCAGACAACAAAAGGCATTTAACAATTACAGTACCTATTTACTATGTTAAAAATAATTATACAAGAGAATGTAGAAGGAAAACAAATTTCCCGTTTAATCTCTGAATATAATATTTGAATGAAATATTTGCCAGTTTCCACTTGAAAGAGTCATATGATGATATAGGCTAGCACATATTTTACACTTCACCAAGCATAATCTTGTTTCTCTTATCCTTTCTGTACATTAAGTCTTTCAAGTACTCCAAAGAATTCATCATTTCCTGTTAGAAAGATTTGGTAATATATTTTAGGGACATAAAGACAATATTAAATCATATTTAACTTTATTGATGATATTTTCCTCACTGGCAGATTGACTCCACTTTCTATTTGTAAAAAATTCGTGTGATTGAGACAACATTTGATAAATTAATATGTGGGGCTCTGGAAAAGAGTAGTGTTTGAGGAATTGAATATCATTATAATCATGAAAAATACTTGGCTAGGAGCATCTGGGTGGCTCAGTTGCTTAAGCGTCTGCCTTCAGCTCAGGTCATGATCCCAGAGTCCTGGAACAGAGCCCCACGTCAGGCTCCCTGCTCAGCAGGGAGTGTGCCTCTCCCTCACTCTCTCCCTCTGCCTTCCACTACCCCTGCTTGTGTACTCTCTCTATCTCTGTCTGTCAAATAAATAAATCAATCTTTAAAAAAAAAAAAAAAAAAGGAAAGAAAGAAAAATACTTGGCTCTAGTTTGTATTGCAGTTATACCGGTAAGTATGCTAAAATAGTAGTTATAACGTTGTGTAAATTGTGTTTTTTAAGCTTAAAAAAAAAATGAAGACTAGCAATTATGGGAAATAATTTCTTTTCTCTCAGGTGTAGGTCTTAAAAGCTGAGGTGCCTGATGTGTGACTTGAACCTTTTGCTCTTTGGGGAGAACTCCGGGTTTTACTTTTTCTCCTGGTTGTGGGTCACTGTCCTGGAACGGGGTTTATGGCAACGTTGTACCTCAGGCTCTCTCCTACATGCTTCTGTGTGGTTTTCTTCTTGTTTGCCTCAGGTGTAGTCAGCATTCAGCCAGTCTTTAGGTTTTGTTTTGTTTTGTTTAAGATTTTATTTATTTATTTGACAGAGACCACAAGTAGGCTGAGAGGCAGGCAGAGAGAGGAGGGGGAGCAGGCTCCCTGCCAAGCAGAGAGCCCGATCTGGGGCTCGATCCCAGGACCCTGGGATCACAACCTGAGCTGAAGGCAGAGGCTTAAACCGACTGACCACCCAGGCACCCCAAGTCTTTAGGTTTTTTAAGAGGAAACTGTTCCATACGTAGCTGCAGACTCAGCGTGTCTGTGGGAGGAGGTACGGTGATGATCTTCCTATGTACCCAGCCATCTTGAACTGGAACCTCTTAATGTATTTCGAAAAGATACTCACTGGATTATTTTACATACTTTTGAAATTAATTTTATTTCTACAGGCATTCCTACAGCATCTGTGTTTACATTTTGGTTTTGTTGGTGTGGGGGGCGGGGGTGTTGTACATTCTAGAACTCAGAAAAGTACATCCTGGCAGAGTTGTATTTCTTTTTTAAGTGGGCTCCACACAAAATCCTGAAATCAAGACCTGAGCTGAAATCAAGAATCAGACACTTAACAGACTGAGCCACCCAGATGCCCCCAGAGACTTTTTTGTTTTGTTTTACCTGTAGACAGATTGTAGGTTTCCTTGTTAATTAAATGAGGAAATAATAGAGCTGACTTTTCTTGCAGTTGTGAGAAATAATGGTATTAACGTTTGCAGCAATGCTCTAATGATCTCGGAATGATTCCAAAGAACCAGGAACAAAATCTAATACATAAGAGTTTAAGTCTTGTTGATTTTTGTTTATGTTCTTCCAGTTGGATTGTTAAATGATAGCTCCTAATGTATTAATAAAATTTCCGATTTGTGAAGTTCGTATGTTTTAATATACTTGGTTTATAGAGGCACACCCCAAACACTCATTAATTTTCCAGGTTATCACTTGCGCCAGGCTGCATTTTTGGTATGTTTTTCCGAATCCTTCCGTCCGTTTACTACAAACTAAAGATATTCTACTGCCCCTCACTCCTATTTAGTCCCTCAGCTTACTGACAGTTAACCTTGGCCCTTTCTCCATAACAGAATTACAAGCCTTTTACCCAATGTCTTCTGATCCTCAGGACAGGAAAAGTGATTTTTCACAGAAATATGATGATACCTAATTGCCATCCTCTGTATGGGTGTGCCCTAGTTTTCCTCAAAGGGTTTAAGAAAAGAAAATATTTATAGAGATAACAGAAATGAAAAGGTCTGTTTAAATATATAACAAAGTATGATATTTATAAGTTCAAATGTGGTACCCTACTATCCTAAAAATGAGAGATACTTCTGGGGCCTGAGAAAAGGAGTGGACCCAGGGTATAGTATGGCTGAGGCCGGGTCTCTGAGTGACTTCCTAACCTGGCCCGTACCCATTAGTCTCCAGCTTACCACTACACGGTATCATTCCAACTTCCCACTTGCTCCACGGACTGCCATGAATGGCATGGGTCTAGGAGAGTGCTAGATGCTAATTACAGCTATCCAAAAGGGAGGGAAATGAGACTTTCTCAGACCTCTATAACAGGGAAAGCTGTGTTTCTTGAGATTCCATGTGGGAATGAACTTTTCAGTAAATATATGGTTACAGAGGATAGTTTGATCCCGTAGCACTATAATGTGATGCAGTGTTTTTTAAGTAAGTATAGGTTAGCCTGAGAACAAAACCACCTCAGTCTTTGTTCTGTGTTCTCTCCCACTCTCTTTTTAACTTACTTATATCCTTCTTTTTTTCATTTATTACATGAGATTTAATTTTTTTGTTTGGTATTTTTTTCTTTCTGACATAAATAATACCATATGTGTTTTTGAGATGCCTTCAATAGAAATAAAACATTATATCCCCACATGATGTGACCTCCTCCATCAAGCAGAATCAAACCTTTGTAACTGGCTATAATCACAATTTTTTTTTTTTTTTTTGCATTTTGAGCTCTTAATTTTGTTCATATTTAGGAGTACATTTTCAAATTTTGTTTTGTTTTAAAAAGACATTTATTTATTTATTTATTTATTTATTTGACAGGGCATACCAGAGAACATGAGCAGGGGTGCAGGAGGTGGGGGAAGAGTGGAAGGAGAGGCAGTGTCCTTGCTGAGCAGGAGCCTGATACAGGGACAGATCCCAGGACCCTGGGCTCATGACCTGAGCCCGAGGTAGATGCTTAACAGACTGAGGCACCTCTCAAGGTTTTTTTTTGTTTTTGTTTTTGTTTGGTTTTTTGTTTTTTTGTTTTTTGTTTTCCAAAAAATACCAAGTGAGAGGTATATTGTCTGAGTCTAAATATCTTATTTGTCTTTGAATAAGACAGTTCGCCAGAGTTTTTAATTATTTGGACATAAACTTTTCCCCTCAGAACATTATAGAAATTGACCCACTTTTGCCTTCCAGTATTTAGTGTTTTGGAGAGACATTAGACATCAGTCTAATAGTTCTTTTGCATTGGTAGCTTTGCCTACTCATGTGTTGTAGATTTTCTTTTATTTTCTTTATACCTGATGTCCTAGTTCAGATTTGATGGTTAAATGTGTGTCTTTCTTTTTGTCCTGAATGGTATTTAGGACACTGAGTTTTTGTCCTGAATAGTATTCACTCAAACACTTAACTATTATAGGAAAAGCAAAGAAGACATGAGACAGTCTCATCATAATGGGTTATATGAAAATAATTAGATCATGCCACTTTAAGAACTAGTTGCTGTTAAGGATAATATCAGACTCAGATTAATCAGAGGTCATTGTCTGAACCCTGAAAGGCAGGTGTAAAAGTTAGTTAATAGTTAAGTCAGCACAGGCTTGAGTCCTCATATTTACTTTAAATGAAAGACTCATTTGCAAATCAAAGAGAAACAACACCTAGCATAAGGAAGTCTCTGTACATGTTTGTTCTTATTTAGGTTATTACAAACCTGCCTATAACCTACTCTATGTATAACAGTTCCCATAACTTTTTATATTTTCTGGTAGAATTAAAACATGGTAAGCCATGCTGAATATATACAGAATTTTTAGTGACTTGAGAAGAATTTTTTTCAAGTCTCTTCTAGTGAAAACTGATATGTTAAAATTCACACATCAGCCTAGCCTCTTGTAATCAATTTCTGATTTTTGTAAAGCCCCTGCATTCCACACCTGTAACACTAATATTACTCCTTTCTTCTTTTACTCAGTGATCCCACAACTCTCATTAATGAGAACAGATTTTCTTTTAACAAATGGATTTCCTGGCCATTTATAAAATTACAGCTTGCATTTTCACAGAAGCCTACATATCTGCCATAGCAGGTTCAAACAAAATTCAGGCTCTCTCATTTAGATTATACCAGTTATGAGATACTTTTGCCATTTTTCCAAATATTCCATTAGTTATTAGGAATAAAAATATCATAGACTGCTTGGAAATTTAAATATTTAAATATTCATTTTTCTTCATTGTTATAAGTTGAATTTAACAAACTTTTAATTCATTCATTCTGCAGTTATACACCTAGGTTTTCTAAGGGTCTGATTGATAAATTTTTGTCATGTAGTAAACTTGAATATGTTTAACAGTATTTTATTCTGAGAATATATGAGATATTCATGATGTTGTTCACCCTTTAAACTTATTTATAAAAATATTAATCTGAATCATACAAATTAAACTTTATTCTGAGACTCTTGGATTATATGATCATCTGTACTTATTCTATAACATTTTAAGTTGTCTTTGTTGTTAGATTCGTATCATTGTTTAGCCCATTCTAAGTTCACAGGACTGCTACATGTTCTATTATTACATGCTAGTATGGTATGCCTTATCTATATATTTATGTAATTATGTCTTTCACATAATATTTAACATAATATTTGGGGCAATTTGTTTAGTTCAGGTGAAATGTCCTTGATCCAAAGGAAGCACTCTATATTCTTTCCAATCTATAGAATTTTCCAGGAATTCATAGTATGCAAACTGGGGTGAATGTGCCCCTATAAAACTCATAAAATAGAACCTCTAACCAATCTCTTCCTGAAGATAATTGCAGGGTGGAGAGGGAACTGATAAACTATAAGCTTTTATAACTTGTCATAAAAGAATCTGTTTTTACTTATCAATAAAGTAGCAATTCAAAGCAACCTGTTGAAATTCAAATACAAATACTAAATAGATTTTCCTTTAAGATCACTTGTGAGTTGTCCGTAATATAACATTTTTTTAGAATACATAGACATTGGTTGTTTCTCCAGACATTGTAAATTATGAAGCTTTATGTAGGTTTTTCCTGTTACCATACTCCACTGACATTTCTGTGTTTCTTAGACTTTTTTTTCTCTAATTCTCTTTTGACTTTATTATTTTTAGAGAATAGTAGATTCAGTTTTAGACATGTTAGATTTCAAGTAACCAGAGGCAACAAGTACAGATGTTCAGAGAACTGAGAATATAGGCTTGAATTTCAGAAGAGAGGATGAGTTTGAAGGTGGAACTTTGCTGTGCTTGATAGAGCCTCACTCGACAGCTGTGAAGTCCGGAAGGGAGATGCAGGAGTCAGAAGGCTCCGGGGTAGTTATGGGAAGTCTTGTGTATCATCATGGGCAGGGAGCAAGCAGGTTCTTTACGACAGGCATCCAGACATTGGGAGTTGGAGAGGAGAAGTGAGTTGGGGGAAATCGGAGGGGGAGATGAACCATGAGACACTGTGGACTCTGAGAAACAAACTGAAGGTTTTGGAGGAGCAAGGAGTGGGGAGTTGGGTGAGCCTGGTGGTGGGAATTAAGGAGGGCAGGTATTGCATGGAGCACTGGTGTGGTGCATAAACAATGAATCTTGGAACACTGAAAAACAAAATAAAATAAAATTTTAAAAAAAAAAAAAAAACCCACACATCCAATCATTGTAATATAAGCTGAATCAGAAACGAGTCTCCTCCTTCTCACCTCTCAAATCCATTCTCTGCAGAGCTGTTTATCCAAAGTGCAAATATAGTCAGAGATTTAAGATCCCGTGGTGTGCCCCTTTTCCTACCAGTTGAAAACAAAGCTATTTAATATATCATTTGACATCCTTCTACTACCTTTCTAAACTTATTTCCAGCTTTTCCCCCGTGCTCTGAGCTACTTGCAGTTCCCTGAACATGTCTCTGCCTCTCTCTTTACAAAACAGTATCAGAAGAGGGGCAAAGAACACTTGAGTTGAGAACCACATTACCTGGCTCCACAGCCTGGTTCAGTTACTTTTACTCCACGTGACTTTAAGCAAGTTTCCTTTGCTGTTTGTGTTTCAGTTTCCTCATCTGTAAGTGGGGATAATAACATCTACCTCAAGGATTGCTATGAGGAATAAATGCGTTAGATGCATTACACCCACTCAATATATTTGTATATACCAGATATTGAATATAATTTCATCACAGGAGATGGCCAGATATTGAGGAAAAGAACATATCCCAAGCCTGAGGAGTAAAACTAAGTCAAGAATCAAAGGGAGGACCCCAGGGTCCCACCTGGGTCAGGGACATCAGGAACAAGGGAATCTTTGTCACAATGGCCTGCCTGTGTCTTGCCCAATGTTCTTCGTTTTTCTGTGTTCATTTTTTAAAGTTTGTTTTAGGATGTATTTATTTATCACATATTGTGACTCGCAAGGAGTTGATGTAGAAGTCTCGTTACACCAGGACAACAGGCCTAAACTGGGACTGTTAGGCAACTCTCAGCTTATTCATCAGTTCCATAAATCATGAGAGCCAGGGTGATCTTTTTTAAAAATGTGAGTCATAATGGCTTATCATTCTGCCTAACAGTCTTCAATAACTTTTCCTATGTTTAGAATAAATCCCAGGGCCTGTAGGGCCTTGCATGATCTGGCCTCTGCCTACCTCTTAAGCATCGCCTTATAATACTCTCTGCTCTGAGTTTCTCAAACACAGCCAGACTCTTTCCCACTCACCCACAGGCCTTTGGACATTTGGTTTCTCTCCCAGGAATATACACAGGCTTTTTATATAACAGGTTTTTTTCTTTAGATACCACTAAATGTCAACTTTTCAAAGGATTTTTCTTTACCACTCTGTCGGAAGTAGAGACACTCCCCCTTTTAATCTTTTTTATTGTACCTCATTTTTTCCTTCCTAATATTTTTCTCCACTTATAATTTTTATTTAGTTCTTTGTTTATCACCTGTCTTCCTCAATAGGATATAAGTTCCATGAAAGCAGGGACTATGTCTGTCTTACCATTGCCAGTAGACTGTCATATACTCCTTGGATGAATAAATGAAAATATGCTGAAACTATAGGAATAAGTGAGAGCAAAGAGCTAGGATGGAACTGAGGCATGTCCATATTCAAAATATTGGAAGAACCTTCACAAAAGACAAGTAAAGAGAGATGAATGCCATAAGAGATCAGGAATAGTGTAGCATCTTGGTAGCCTGGGGAGTATGGAAACAGGGAGTTTTTGTTCTATCGTAGGTAGGAACTTTTGGAAGAATGGGAACTGTGCCCTAGAAAGGAAGCTAGATGGTCATACTTGTTGTTACGATGTACCAGAAGAATTCAGAAAGCCTGTCACCAGAAGAGGACAGAAAATAGAATACAAATTAACTCAGCTTTTTTGTATGTTGCTGACTTATTTCACAAAAGAAAGTAGCATTTAGCCAAAAGGGTTGCTACAAGATGAACCTATATGGAATGCAAAGGAAATGTTTTTTCATGTTCTTCAAAAGTGAAAAATTAAATTTGGGTATTTATGTAATAATATTACATTCAAAATAAGTATTTCCCAGATGGAAGAAAAGATCCAGCAATATAAACAGGGCAGGAAAAAGATGCAGATTGGATTTTAACATTTGGTAAAGGAGTAGGATAGGGCACCCTTGCCAAGGAACTTATCTAGTTGGTAAAATGAGGAATGTTGAAAGAGTTCATTTTGGGGTCTAAAGTTCTTTGAATCTTAGCTGCCCTTACTGTTCCAACAGAACTAATAAAGCAGAAAATCTAAGCACTTCTCTGACAGTCATCCCTTGAGCTCTCACTCATCATTACTCTCATTCATCTTCTCAGAATTCAGTTAGAATACACTTCCTTATATTATTCACATGGTATTTGTGCCCACCATGTCACGTAACAAATGCCCATCACCATCACTGCTATTGGAAATTGCCTGTCGCTTAAGTGGTGGACACAGCTTAGCTGTCTTCAGTAGATAAGAAACATCCCTTCCTTTCCCTTTCCTTCCTAAGTCCCTTCCCTATAGGACTAAATCTCCACCTTCACAAGCCCAGTGCAAGGTGAAAGGATGCCAAGCAATAGAATATGGCATTCAGGGGTCTGTGCAAGTTGGCCAACACGCTGGTTGGAGAGCATGTGTAGTACAGTCATGGAGAGGCACTGGCCAGGCTGCCTGGTGTTCCACTGAAAGAATGCTGCTCTTCTTTTTTGTCCACTTCAAACTTTTTCACTGTTTTTCCTAAAATAGGAAAAGGCATGTTCAGTTATACAAACTTGGTGGAACCTGAGGAGTAGGGTAATCATGACTCAAGGACAATTCCAAAGAGCCTAAATTTTTTTAAAATAGTACATACATCTAAAACATTTGAAAACCAAAGAAATTAAAATTATTTTATTTTAGGCGAGGTACTTTCTTAATTAAGCCAGGAGGTATCTAGAAGTATGAACACATGGTTCTCATAAGACCTTACTCCAGAGGAATTGTTTTCGTTATTTTTCCCTTCTGTGCAGCAAAAAAAGCAAGTGCTAGAAGAGTGTCTGCTCCCTTACAGACTTAACCTAGGAAGACAGGAGCCAGAAGGTGGAAGCTCTGTTTATTGATATAAAGGGGAAGTGGTAATATGCCCTGCCCAGAACATTTGCTTAAGCCCCTAACCTTTTTTGTAGTATTTACTGTCGTCGTAAGTACAGTCTGTTTCTAGGGTATCAGTTAGCCTGTGTGCATTAATAGATGAATGATGTCAGTATGAAAGCAGAGAAATTCTTTTCTGATGTTTTAAGTGTTAAAGCAATCAGAGGCCGGCTTTCTCACCATCAAATGGAAAGATGGAGCAATTTTTTCAAAGCCAAAAAAACCTTTTTTAGTGACTACTTTAGTTGCTGCTAGTACAAATGAAGGTGCTAAGACATTTCTCCCAATTTCAAAAATTGTCTTGTTTGACGGATGAAGTCTAAAACCCGGATTGGATTTTTAATTTTGATGAACTGGGCTCTATTGAAAGTAAATATTTTTAAGGACCTGCATTTCAGGAGAAATCTCATGGATGCTAGGCAGTGAAGCTGCAGAGTCTCAGTCAGGACTGACAGACAGTAATGCTGGGAGCAAATGCCTGCACAGATTTCACACGGCATTAGCACTTCGGTTAGGATTGTTACTGACAGTACCCTGGTGACGAAGTACCATAGATTTTAAGTAGTTGTCAACAACCAGATTTTTTCCATAAACCCTGCTATATTTAATTCACAATTTTAAGAATGTGAGGCCTTATAGCAGAAAAGCATATAAAAAATAAAGGAATATTAGCTCCCCTACTAAAACATATAATCCATCAAGAGAAGGAGTTGGTGTTTTATTTTTTGGGTTTGATTTTGGCTTTGGTTTTTTGTTTGTTTTGTACCTCTCTCTCCAGTTTGACATTTCATTGTATTGTATTCTATTGTTTTGTATTGTAATTGAAATGTACTTGACACACAGTGTTACATTAGTTTCAGGTATACAGCATGATTCAACAGTCCTGTAGCTATGTGCCCTCACCAAAAGTGTAGCTGCCATCTTTGACTACAAACACTATTACAATACCATTGACTATAGTCTCTGTGTTGTACCTTTTTTCCCCATGATTTATTCATTCCATAATAGAATTCCATACCTCCTACTCCCCCTTCACCCATTTTGCAGCTTTTAATATGGTTAAGACTATCATTTTACCTTGGTCTCCTCTTTTTTAGCTTAATTATATCATTTTCTTCTACTTACATTAATCTATATTGTTTCCATTCCAGTTTGTTCTCATTCTTAGGAAAGGTGGTATCCAGAACTGGGCTTAATATTCTAATCGTAGTGAAAAATGTAGTGGTTATTATTGGTTTCTGTAATCTGAATATTGTGTTTGATACTAAGCTGTGACCTACCATCACTCCTTGAGGCTTTAAAGATGTGCTGTTAAAATATATTTCCCATTATTTACAGATCTGTGTCTCGGTATCCTCATCTCTAGAATGGAGCTAATAATAATACCTACCTTATTTAGTGTTAGACTGTTGTTTCAAGTACTGAGTACAATATCCTACACACAGTAATCTTTCAGGTATTAGCTTAATACTATTTAACCCAAAGCATAGATTTGTTCATTTATCCTTGTTGAATTTCATTCGTTTATTTTTGACTCACTATCCAGCCTGCCAGAATTCTTTTGAATTCTATTTTTTTTCCATGTACGATAATAGCTCTTTCCCAAACTCTGTAACATTGACAGATTTTTATAATACCGCTTATTAATTATATTTATTCAAAATATTAGAAAAATATTGAGCAGTGAACAAAACTAAAACAGCAATAATTTCCTTGCATGTGGACAATTTAAGTTTTTATTTGTTAAGTCATTTTGTTTGGGACATATTATTATTTAAAAGCAATTTCAGTGTTACATTGCATTATATACTTTAGCAAAGTATTTACTAGCATGTCTTTTAAAATAATATTTGGTCATTACTTGAAATTTTTCTTCCAACCAGTATAAAATTCTATTCTTAAGGAAGCATTAATATAGTCCATAGCAGAAACCAAAACTGAGTTGATCATGCCAAAAAAAGGAAGGAAGCAATCGTTTAGAAAAGAAAAAATTTAGCACTAATCATCTTACAGAGTATTATTTTCCACTTCGGGGGAAATTTAATCAAAAGTCATCACACTAGTGCTCTGTTTTTCCTGCCTAGATGGACATTTATATCTGCAACTATTAATATTCCATAGATCCTTTTATTTTCCTTGACAAAATACATACATTTCTCTTCTGGAATTTATCCTGCTCTTTATCCTGCCATTATCTCAGGGTCCCCAGAGATCAGTCTTTGGCAGAGTAGCAGGACAGCATTCAGTAGCACAGACACCTCCTCATATAACCACATAATTGGGTCACAGATTGGCTTGATGCACAAAGATTGAGATAAATCCCTAGAGGAAATGAAACTTCTTTCTCTGTGTCTTGAATGAAACTTCATAAAGTTTTCATATCACCATACCTCTGCCTGGCATTATATATCTTATGGCAACATGAGCAGACTTCTCTGAGAGCACTTTCCGGATTCAGAGCTTATTTTCCAAACCTAGAAATAAATTTTTGCTTTGGGAAATGGAATTGAAGTTAGTAGATCCGTATTTGGTTTCAAAAATAGTTGTTTGGTGTTCTGCAGAAATATTTTACTACAAAACACCTTTCCTCTGTGATAACTTGAAGAACTTTAGGAGTTGAGTGGTAATGATTATACATATCATTTATTGGGCAATGACTGTTTGCTAAACACTGTGCAGAGTGTTTTATGTAAGTTATATCACTTGAATGTCATAAGAGTTCTAGAAAATAAAAATACTGTCATCATCATTTGCCAGTAAGGAGTCTGAGACACTGAAGGTCGTTAAATGTCTGCTAGCAACAATTATTGGATGTGTTAATAAATTATGGTCGATGAACCACAAATATTAATTCCCTAAAAGTAGAGTCAGTTAATGAGAATAAACCATTACATACTAATATCACTCAGTGGCATAAGGAAATTGGGAGCAGCTCCGGTAATGTTAACATCAGTTAGCACTTATGAAAACAGTTGATGGTTTTAAGAGCCCTGCTATGTACTCTATATTACTTCATCTGATCTTTGTATCCTCACTGTAACTTGTAATGGGATTGAGCAGGTGTAGTCATGAAGGGTAGCTGAGCATTACGGGAAAGGCTGACCAAAATAACAGCTAAAAGTGTCATGACGGCCTGGATTTGAGGAAAGCACTAGCCATATAGGACTCTTCCCTCTGAATAAATCTAATATAAAGTTACCTAAGAAAGCCAATTTTAAAAAATACATACTTTGGAAAATATCCACCTGCCCACCAAGACATTTTAATCAGATATGATTTGAGGTTAGTGGATGGAGTCTTAGTAGATTTCCTGGAAATAATTCAGTTTTAATAGCTTTGGGTGAGTTAAAGTCATATAAGTAGCAGAGAGTAATCTGGATGTGAGAAGGGGATCTTGGGGTTTGGTGGGAAGAAAGGGGCCCAGAAGCTGTGGTTTATCTAGTGCACTGGCAGAGTCACCTGTGACCTTGAGAAAGGAAATTACAGACACCTGCTGCACTTCAAACTATGCTACCCACATGCCACAGACAGCTGTTTGAAAAACTGGAGTGAAGGAATGAGAAGGTAATTGTAACTATTACCCAAGAATGATGTGATTGGGCTTCATCCTTTCTTCCTTGAGACTTATTGTAAAACTCATTGTATACATGTAAGTTTCAGCTGATACCTAAGTATGACTGACTCCTCAATTGATGTTTCTGATCTTATTCTTTCCTTTCTCCGTTCTGCTAGAAAAATCTTTGTAAGAAGTACTTAGGCCGTTAACAGCTGTTGACCCAAAGAACCTAAAAATGAGTACAGCTCAAAATTCCTGTCTTCCCAGGACTTTCATTGGGCCTTTCCATGGTAATTTTCTGTCACTGGTGCTACTAGCTGCTTAGTTCTTACCAGCAAAACCTTGTAATATACTTATTCAGCTTAGCTCTCTCTCTCTTATGTCCCACATGTATTTCTTTCTCTTCCATTATATTTCTGCAGTTGAACCTCTCTTGTCCATGGTTCCATAGCCAGAATCAGGGCTCTCTGCTGTTTCATGGAGAACTCTGTATTTTTGCTCAAATCTGTTGTTTTATTTATCATAACCAATTTTACTTCCCATAACCATAATTTCTGTGATCCTCTTTTTTGAATCACAGCTTTATTTGGATTTAATTTACATAGCATAAAATTTACCCTGATAGGGGTGCCTGGGTGGTTCAGTTGGTTAAGCGCATCTGCCTTCAGCTCAGGTCATGATCCCAAGGTCCCAGGATTGAGCCCCTCATTGTAGTCAGGTTCCCTGATCAATAGGGAGTCTGCTTCTCCCTCTCTCTTTGTCCCTTCCCCTGCCCTTTCTCTCTCACTCATTCTCTCTCCAAATAAATTTTTTTAAAAATTTTACCCTGTTAAAGTCTATAATTCAGTGAGTTTTAGTATATTCACAGTTTTATAACCATCACCACTCTCTTTTAAAGTATATTTGTTACCCAAAAAAGAAATCCCATACTCATTAGAAATCGCCACCACCATCACCACCTCTCTCTAGCCCCCGCAAATACTAATCTACTTTCTATCAGTATGGATTTGCTTACTCTTAACATTTTATATAAATGCAGTTAAATCATATGTGACCTTTTGTATCTGGCTTCTTTCACTTAGCATAATGATTTCAAAGTTCATCTGTGTTGTAGCATGCATTAGAATTTCATTCCTTTTTATGGCTGAATGATATTTTGGTACATGGATATACCTTACTTTATCCATTAATCTCTTGAACATTGGGTTGATTCCATTTTTAGCTATGATGAGTAATACTACGTAAACATCTGAGTATAGGTCTTTGTGTGGACATGTTTTCGGTTCTCTTGGGCATAAATAGTACTGGAATTGCTGTGTCATATGGTAACTCTCTGTTTAACATTTTGAGGAACTGCCCAAATATTCTTCAAAGTGGCTAAACCATTTTATAATCCCACCAGCCATGTATGAGGGTTTAAATTTCTCCATATCCTCACTAACACTTATTATTGTCCTTTTTACTATAGCCATCCTAGTGGGTGGAAAGTAGTATCTTGTGACTTTGATTTATGTTTCATTAGTGACTAAGGGCAGAGCATTTTTTAATTGCTCTATGTGTATCTTCTTTGGAAGATCTATTCAAATCCTTTTCCCATTTCCTAATTGGGCAAATGTTAATTCTGTTTTACTATATTATTAATTAGATTTTTTTTAGTGAATGTTATATAAGTATATGTATATATTAGATTGAGAGATTATTATGCCAAATGTAAAAATGAATTGTTTTTAGAAATTGAGTTAAAGTTAGCAAATCTATAATTAATTTGGAAGACAGGACCACATTTATAAATGTGGGCATCCTACAGAAATATGTTATTACAAAGCCTCTATAATAACTCAAAGAACTTTAGGAGTTAAATAATAATAGTTATATCTAACACTTACTGAATGAGTACTTACTGTGTGCCAGGCTTATGATGTATAAATATATACATGCTGTATATACATCAATTGCATAACTATATAAACTATATATAAATATGTAAATATAATTATGTATGTCTAGTTGGGTTGTCTTTTTATTGACTTGTAAGAGTTTTTTATATACTCTGAATACAAGTCTTTTATCAGATATATAATTTGCAGAAAATCGCTCCCATTCTTAGGTTGTCTTTTCTCTTTCTTGATTGTGCCCTTTGAAGCACAACATTTTTAAAAAATTTTTATAAAGTCCAGTTTATCTACTCTTTTGTCACTCAGTGTTTTGATGTCTTATCTAAGAAACCATTGTCTGATCCAAGGTCACAAAGATTCATTCCAGTTTTCTTATGAAAGTTTTATACATTTAGTTCTACCTTTAGTTCTAGAATCCTTTTTGAGTTTTTGTATATAGTGTGAATTAGGAGTGCAACTTTATTTTTTTGCTTGTGGCTATCTAGTTTTAGCAGCACCATTTATTGAAAAGACTATTCCTCCCCCATTTAATTATCTTGGCACCCTGTCAAAAATCACTTGACTGTAAATGTAAGGATTTATTATCTGGGCTCTTAATTATATTGCATATAATTCCATATTGCTGTGTTTATATCTGTAAACTACTGTTTTAATTTCTTTACCTTTGTAGTTTTAAAATTAGGATATGTCCTCCAACTTTATTCTTCTTCTAGTTTGTTTTGGCAATTCTAGGTTCTTTGTTTCCATGTGAATTTTATAATCCCCTTCTCAGTTTCTGTAAAATTTTTGATAGGGATTTTGTTGAATCTGTAGATCAAAATTGAAGAATATTTTCATTTTACTATTAAGTCTTTAATCTAGTAACATGGCTCTTTCAATTAATCTAGATATTCTTTAATTTCTTTCAAAGATATTTTATGATTTCCAGTATATAATTCTTGGACTTTCATTTGAAGTACTTCATTTTTTTATGAGATTGCAAATGAATTGGTTTTATATTTGGATTGTTCATTCCTCAGGTATAACAATATACTTGATTTTTGTTTATTGATGCTGTATTCCACAACCTTGTTGAATTTATTTATTCTAAAAGATGTCCTGAGTGGTTTTTTGTGCATACCTTCTGATTATCTATATATAAGATCATGTCATCTACTAATAGAGGTAGTTTCACTTCTTCCCTTCCACCCAAATGCCTTTTTATTCCTTGCCTAATTATCCTAGGTAGAATTTCCAGTTCGGTGTCTTGTTCCTAATATGGGGCGGGGGGGCTCTCAGTCTTTGACCATTAAGTATGCTTTTTTGTACATCGCCTGTATCAGGTTGAGAAAGTTCCTTTGTGTTCCTTGAGTGTCTTATCAGGAAAGGAGGTTGGACTTCATTAAATTATTTTGCATTATCTATTGAGGTAACTATATGGGTTTTGTCCTTAATGCTATTAATGTGGTCTTTTAGGGGCACCTCGGTGGCTCAGTCTGTTCAGTACCCAACTCTTGATTTTGACACAGGTCATGTTCTTAGGGTTGTGAGATCAGTCTCACATTGAGCAGGAGCCTGCTTAAGATTCTCTCTCTCCCTTTACCCAACACGTATATATTGGTCTTTTACACTGATTTTCATATTAAACCAAACTCTCATTCCTAGGATAAATTTCATTTGGTTATGGTGGGTAATTCCTTTTACATGTTGCAGATTCTGTTTACAGGTGTTTTATTAATGCTTTTACATCAATATTCATAAGAAATCTTAGCCTTGTCTAGTTTTGGAATTACAGCAATACTCCATAGAATGATTTGGAAAGTGTTCATTTCTCTCTTACTTTTTGGAAGTGTTTGTGAAAGATTGATGTTATTTTTTCTTTAAACCTTTGGTACAGTTCACCAGTAATGCATACCGTGTGGGGGCTTTTCTTTGTGGGAAGTTTTTTGATTGCTAATTCAATCTCATTATACTCAGGTTTTCTTTTTCTTCTTTAATCAGTTTTGTGTCTTTCTAGGAATGTATTCATTTTATCTAGGCTACTTAATTTGTTAGCATACAGTTGATAACAGCACTCCTTTTTATTTGTCTAAGGCCAGTTCTGTTATCTCTTCTTTCATACTTGATTTTATTAATTTGAATGTTACTTCTCATCCCATGATCAGTCTAGATAAAGTTTTGTTAATTTTATTGATCTTTCAAAAGAACCAATTTTTAGTTTTATTAATTTTCTTTATTCTTTTTCTGATTCAATTTTTGGGAGTTTATAGTTTTCCAGGAATGCATCCATTTCATCTAGGTTGCTTAGCTTATTGGCATATAACTGTTGATAATAACTTCTGATGATTGTTTCTACTTTTTCTATCTGCTATCTCATTTACTTCCATGCTAGTGTTTATCATTTTCTTCCTTCTGTTACTTTACATTTAGTCTTACTTTTTTAGTTTTAAAGTATAAAATTAAATTATTGAGTTAATATCTTTCTTTTCAATAAAAGCATTTACAGCTACAGAATTTCCTCGGAACACTGCTTTTTGTTGCATTCGTACAATTTGGCATATTGTGTTTACTTTTTTGTGTGTATCTTTTCCTAATTTCCCAGGTTGATTTCTTTTTGATCTGTTGGTTATTTAGGAGTGTGTTGTTTGATTTGCACACATTTATGAATTTCCCAAAGATTCAAAATTGATTTCTGTTTTTATTTCTTTGTGGTTAGAGAACATGCTTTCTATGATTTCAGGAGTTTTTTTAAAGGCTTATTTTATGGCATAGCTTACAGTCTATCCTAGAGAATGTTCTGTGTGCATGTAAGAAGGATATGTACTCTGCTTTTGTTGGGTGCAGTATTCTATAGATGTCTGCTAAATCTAGTTGGCTTATGGTATTGATCAGGTCTTACGTTTCCAGATTGATGTTGGGCCTAGTTCTTATCACTGTTGAAGGTGGGGTATTGTAGTCTCCAAACATTGCTGTGGACCTGTTTCACATTTTAGTTCTACCAGTTTTGCCATATGTACTTAGAGGCATACATACTTAGAAGTTGTATTACGTGCACATGTATTTATACATACTTATGTCTTCCTAATTGACTGACTTTTTTTTATCATTTAGAATGTTGTTCTTTGTCTCTACTGATGATCTTTTTCTTAAATTCTATTTCGCCTGATACTATAATAGCCACTCCAGTCCTCTTTTGATTTCTGTTTGTGTGGTTTATTTTTTTCATCCTCTTTAATTTTTTTTGTCTTTAAATCTAAAATGTGTCTATTATAGACAACATATAGTTGGATCATTTTTTTTCCCATTCTGATAATCTGTGTTTTCTGTTTGGAGCGTATAATCTATCTACATTTAAAGTAATTACTGATGGGGTAGAATTAAGTCCACAGTGTCGTTTTGTTCTCTTTTTTTGGGAGGGAGAGGAACAGAGGGAGAGGGAGAGAGAGAATCTTAAGCCAGCTCCATGCCTAGCATAGAGTCTGATGCAGAGCTCCATTTCACATATCTCACAACCCTGAGATCAAGTCCTGAGCCAAAATCAAGAGTTGGATGCTTCACTGACTGAGTCACCCAGGCACACCAATTTTGTTTCCTTTTCCTTTTTTTTTTTTTAAAGATTTTATTTATTTATTTGAGAGAGAAAGAGAACATGAGGTGGGGAGGGGCAGAGGGAAAGGGAGAAGCAGACAAGCAGACTCCCCACTGAGCAGCGAGCCCAGTCAGGCTTGATCCCGTACCCCAGGACGGGATGACCTGAGCCAAAGGCAGATGCTTAACCTTCTGAGCCACCCAGGCACCACCCAGTTTTGTTTTATGTCTGATATATCTTTTTCTTTTGTTTTTTAATTTTTATTGCTCACTTTTTCTAGTTAAATTAATATTTTTCACTATAGTATTTTAATTCCCTTTTTTTAAAAAATATGACTTCTCTTAGTAGTTACCCCGAGAATTACAGTTAAAATTTTAACTTAATCTAGTTTGGATTAATATCAGCTTAATTTCAGTAGTATGTTAAAAGTTTACTGTAATGCAGCGATTTTTCCTTTTATCTCCTTTATACTATTATTGTTACTCAGATTACAGCATTATACATTGTAAGCTCATCAACACTTTTTTATAATTATTTCCTTATGAAGTTGTCTTTTAAATCAGATGGAGGAGTTACCAAAAAAAAAAAAAAAATACCCTTTTATATTTATCTATGTAGTTACCTTTTCCTCTGCTCTTATTTCTTCATGTAGACTTGAGTTACTGTCAAAATGCCCTTTTGTTTCAAACTGAAGGACTCCCATAATTTTTCTTAAAGGGCAGATCTGCTAGTTATGATCTCTGTTATCATTTATCTGGGAATATGTTAATTTCTCCTTTTTTTTTTTAAGATTTTTAAAATTTTATTTATTTGAGATCACATGGAGTCAGAGAGGCAGTCAGAGAGGAGGAAGCAAGCTCCTTGCTGAGCAGAGAGCCCAATGCAGTGCTCGATCCCAGGTCTCTGAGTTCATGACCTGAGCCAAAGGCAGAGACGTAACCTGCTGAGCCACCCAGGTGCCCCTCTCTTTCCTTTTTAAAAGATAGTTTTGCTACATGTTGAATGATATGTGAGTCTTTTAGCACAAAATGCTGAAAGTCTATTCCTACTAACTTTTGACCTCCCAAGATTTCTGATGAGAAGTCTGTTGTTAGTCTTATTGAGAATCCTATGTGATGTGTTTTCTCTTGCTACTTTCAAGGTTCTGGGTCTTTGTCTTTCAGTAGTTTGATTGCAATATTTCTAGATGTGGATCTTTTTAAGTTTATTCTTTTGGAGTATGTTTAGCTTCTTGGATGTGCACATTAATGTTTTTCATCAGATTTGGGGAGTTTGGGGCTGTTATTTACTCAAATATTTTTTTCTCCCCTTTCTCTCTTTTGTCTCCTTCTGGGATTCCCATGCATATGATAGTATAGTTGGTATCCCATACATCTCTGAGGCTCTGACATTCTTCTTTTTTATTTCTGTTCCTCAAACTAGGTAATCCCAATTTACTTATCTTAGAAGTTCACTGATTCTTTCCTCTACTGATTCAAATCTCTTGAACGCTTCTAGTTAATATTATAATTTGTATTCTATTAATACAAATTTTAAACTCTGAAATTTGTATTCTATTAGTAATTTCTGGTTTTAAACTCTGGAATTTGTATTCTATTAATAATTTCTGGTTTTATTGGTATTTTCTAATCACTGTGACATATATATGTAAACATACGTGTGTGTGTGTGTGTGTGTATGTATGTGTTTAACCAAGTAAATCTATGTCTGGGCTTCCTCAGAGACAATTTCTGTTGACTTATTTAATTCCGCTGTATGGTTATACTTTACTGCTCCCTTTTGTGTATCATAATTTTTTGTTGGTAACTAGACATTTGAAATGGTATAATGTGGCACATCTGGAAATTAGATTTTCTACACCTGCTCCCCATGGCATGTCATTTT